>NW_027672547.1:0-67000 GCF_964165515.1 Mesoplodon bidens | reverse complement strand
GCTGAGTTTTCCTAAACTGCACTGGGGAAGGAAGGGGCTCTTGAGAGTAGGTGACATCCATTGCATACTGACACCCCGGTTTCTCATCTAGGAACTTCCTGATGCCTGTCGCGATTTTCTGAGCTTCAGTTGTCCCAGTCAAGGCAGCTCTACTTTTAACTAGGCCTCTGTTCTGCACAGTTGATATGGGGCTGCCCTTTTCCTGGGCATCTTCTTGCCTTTTGTATTTTATCCCAGAAAAAAGCCATTGCAAGAAGTGCTTCATTCTTTTTCTGATATGGCCTTCAGGAAGAGGCTGTCCCTTCTGTGATAGCATCTGGGAAGACTTGCTCGCAAGTGTCTTCTCTAGTACCATCTCCTGAGTAGGGAAACGCTTCCTCCTAAGTTGGGATGTCCCGAACCCTTTATCCCCTCGATCAAGCTCTTCTGCCTTGGGCTCCAGAGGGCTCACTCTCTTTGCAGTTGGTGGGAAATTCTTATCCTGGCACCTCCTTAAGGCATGCTGAGGGACCCAAGGTTCCTGCTGCTGCTCCATCCTGATTCCTCTGTCCTCCAAATGGACATGCAGCACCTGGGAAGCTCCCATGTCCCCACCTGAGACACCCTGGGCATGAGTCAGTGAGGCCTCGTTAGTCAAGTTATCTGAAGCAAGGGATGTGTCAGTGGGTTGGCCTTGAGCCTGGCTATGCTCCCTGTTCTCCAGTTTAAAGTTCAACTCACTGAACAGTTGTTCTTTAAGGTCTAATGATTTAGGATCTTGGGGAACTGGTAATTTGGGTGGGGGGCTTCCAGTGGTCACGGTAGTTTCTACTTTATTCTCATTCACATTTATCATTTGGGAGCTCCCTGGCTTGCTAGTTGCCAACATGTCACTAGTTTTTAATTGAAGAGTGTCAAGCTCCTCAGCCGTGAATACCTCCCTAGACCATCTGGGCATTGAAACAGGTTCTGACTTCTCCACCTTTTTGCCCTGTTGCATTTCTCCGTTATCACTGGAACTCACACTCTTACGCTTTGGCTCATATCTGGCCCCAGCTTGCTTTGCAAGCAGCTTTTGGGGATATCTGTTGTCTAGTTGAGTCTGTCTATGACCTGCTTTCCCTGTGATGCAGAGGGAGACAGGCAGACGAGTCTGTCTGGCATCCTTAATTCTCTGAACACCCTCTGCCAGCCCACGGTTGACATCAGAACGTGGTTGTCTCAGGACCCTCTGTCCTCCTTTGCCCACAGGCGAGGTGGCAGGGAGAGAACGATCCAGGTCAGGGGCTGAATTTGTTGTTCCCACTTTGTCTCCATGGAGAGATGCAGAGCTTCCTCTCAAGGACTTGAAGCTCCCAGATTTGGAGTCTGCCTCAGAAATCACATTGGTTGAGGAGGGCAAGTTGGCATGAGACAAGGACTGGCATGAGGCATCTTTCAATTTAAAGATCTGTATGGATTCAAGGACCTTGCGGGGAAGGGCCCACAACATCCTCATAGGAAACCTTTTAATATGGGCTTCCAGCATCTGTTGTGGACTGGAATCAACAAAAGTCAGGTCCTGGAAGGTATTCAGGGGGTAGGCCTCACCCACTGATGAGGGCAAACTTCTCTGTTTTGTTTGGGTGTGGGATTTCACAGAAAGAAGCAATGTTTGCTTGATAGCATGCCATGAGTTACGCACAGTCTCAGGGAGCCGACCCTCATGTATGTCCTCCAACTTCTTGCTCAAATGTACTTTTAGGACATTTTCAAGTTGTCTCCGACTTAGACTCTTTGCTGACACCCTTGAATTTTTCTCTGAGAGACTCACCATCTGACTGTTTAGGTCTTTCTCAGAGTCATACCCCAGATCCTTACCTGAAGAGCTCTTTGGGTCATTCAACAGGTGATCTTTTGGGCCATTCTCTAGGCTGTGTCCCACATCTTTCCCCACATCTTCCTCTAGCTGGAACATTTCTGAGCACCTCTCATGGAAGCTTCCAGTTTGGCTCAATCCAACATTTACATTTTTGCTGCTCTGACCCTTAAACACAGAGGTCAGTGAGACTCCATTATTGCTCTCCGACTCAGATGCCTCTGAAAAACCATTTGGAGGCAATCTCAGTGACACAGACTCGTAGATTCTGTGGGGCAGGCCCCACTCGTGCTGGATGAACCTCTTTCGAAGGTGATGCTCTAGTTTCTTCCGAAGTTCATCACTGAGAGGAAACTCCCCAGGAAGGACGGAGATTGAAACGTGGGCCTGGGGGGCCCAGTGGCGAGGAGTGTTAGGAGCTGATGGACAAAAGTCTTCCCGAGATCTTTGGACCACAGAGGGTAAACCCCACAAATTTTCCTGTTGTTTCTGCAAAATGTTCCATTCCAGCTGTTGAATTTCAGATGAGGAGGGAGACTCTGACTCCTCCTGAGGTCTGTGGAGACTTACTCCACAGATCGTAATCTGGGGTAGAAGATCAGATGGTATGCCTGGGAGTGGGGATTGAGGGTCGGCCTGGGACTGGACCTGAGTGAGAGGTAGGGGCTGAGATTGAGGCAGGGTTTGAGGCAAGGGTTCAGGCTGAATCTCAGGCAAGGACAGAGGCAGGGGATCGGGAAGCACTGGTGATTCTTGGCCTGTGGAGGCATTCGAGTTTCCATTGAAAATAAAGACTGAGGAACTGTCAGCCAAGACATGAACAGCAGAGGGCAAGGACTCGCTGTGCAGAGACGGGAGACCCCAGAAGAACTGGATAGGTTTTTGCTGTAAATGGTCCTCCAGGGTCTTAGGATATGGGGGCTGCTGATGCACATGCAGCTCCTTTGGTTTGTCTTTGCTGCTCCAAAAGGGAGGGCACACTGCCGAGTCATGCTTATCAGCAATTGACTCTGACATTTTCCATAAAAGACCTATCTCCCCTACTTCTCTACAGGATATAAAACATTCAGTGACGGGGGAGATGTGGGCTGCTATACATGTTCATTAAGGCTAAGCTAAGCGGCAGAAGACAAAGCCCACCTCCTCAAATTTCATCAGGGAGGAAATGGGCTTTGGGGCGGGGCGGGGGTGGGGTGGCGGGGGTGGAAGGGGCACAATATCTATTTCTCAGCAAGAACTCCAGAGGACTGGTCACCTTTTAGCCAAAGCCAAAGGAAGCAGTCAGTAAGAGCTGAACTATCTCCTTCCTTTCCCTTACACATAAGCCCTGAGTTACCCAAAACCCATGCCCCCAACACAGTACACAGTACACAGAAAAGATACACTATTATTAGATAAATATTTATTGGGGAGAATCAATCATCTCTACAAGGAAGGAGTTATTTCTGGATGGGAAGTCTTCATCCCTGGAAATTCTGGGGCAGTGTTTTCTGTCTAGACAGTAGAGACAGATGTCTGAACACAGGGCCTTCAGCAGTGCTGAGCGCAGTGGTGGGTGCCTGGCCAGCTTGACGCCTGCGGGTGGGGCTTGGATGGGGCACAGGCTCCCTGTGGGACACTGGTGGGGGATGTTTGTGACACAGTCGCTGGTCCTTGAATGCCACAACTTTCTGGGGGTGTCTCTTCTTATCTCTGATCTGTCTTGTACTACTTGGAGGATAACTCTGGCCAGCAAAGATAGCTTCTTGATGGCAGGACTTGATATTTGTCAGTTTACAGGAGGGAGCCCTGTGGTTGAAAGGATGCCCCTGGACAGGCTCTGTCCAGACCTGCACTTGCGCCTTTTGCTGAGTTTTCCTAAACTGCACTGGGGAAGGAAGGGGCTCTTGAGAGTAGGTGACATCCATTGCATACTGACACCCCGGTTTCTCATCTAGGAACTTCCTGATGCCTGTCGCGATTTTCTGAGCTTCAGTTGTCCCAGTCAAGGCAGCTCTACTTTTAACTAGGCCTCTGTTCTGCACAGTTGATATGGGGCTGCCCTTTTCCTGGGCATCTTCTTGCCTTTTGTATTTTATCCCAGAAAAAAGCCATTGCAAGAAGTGCTTCATTCTTTTTCTGATATGGCCTTCAGGAAGAGGCTGTCCCTTCTGTGATAGCATCTGGGAAGACTTGCTCGCAAGTGTCTTCTCTAGTACCATCTCCTGAGTAGGGAAACGCTTCCTCCTAAGTTGGGATGTCCCGAACCCTTTATCCCCTCGATCAAGCTCTTCTGCCTTGGGCTCCAGAGGGCTCACTCTCTTTGCAGTTGGTGGGAAATTCTTATCCTGGCACCTCCTTAAGGCATGCTGAGGGACCCAAGGTTCCTGCTGCTGCTCCATCCTGATTCCTCTGTCCTCCAAATGGACATGCAGCACCTGGGAAGCTCCCATGTCCCCACCTGAGACACCCTGGGCATGAGTCAGTGAGGCCTCGTTAGTCAAGTTATCTGAAGCAAGGGATGTGTCAGTGGGTTGGCCTTGAGCCTGGCTATGCTCCCTGTTCTCCAGTTTAAAGTTCAACTCACTGAACAGTTGTTCTTTAAGGTCTAATGATTTAGGATCTTGGGGAACTGGTAATTTGGGTGGGGGGCTTCCAGTGGTCACGGTAGTTTCTACTTTATTCTCATTCACATTTATCATTTGGGAGCTCCCTGGCTTGCTAGTTGCCAACATGTCACTAGTTTTTAATTGAAGAGTGTCAAGCTCCTCAGCCGTGAATACCTCCCTAGACCATCTGGGCATTGAAACAGGTTCTGACTTCTCCACCTTTTTGCCCTGTTGCATTTCTCCGTTATCACTGGAACTCACACTCTTACGCTTTGGCTCATATCTGGCCCCAGCTTGCTTTGCAAGCAGCTTTTGGGGATATCTGTTGTCTAGTTGAGTCTGTCTATGACCTGCTTTCCCTGTGATGCAGAGGGAGACAGGCAGACGAGTCTGTCTGGCATCCTTAATTCTCTGAACACCCTCTGCCAGCCCACGGTTGACATCAGAACGTGGTTGTCTCAGGACCCTCTGTCCTCCTTTGCCCACAGGCGAGGTGGCAGGGAGAGAACGATCCAGGTCAGGGGCTGAATTTGTTGTTCCCACTTTGTCTCCATGGAGAGATGCAGAGCTTCCTCTCAAGGACTTGAAGCTCCCAGATTTGGAGTCTGCCTCAGAAATCACATTGGTTGAGGAGGGCAAGTTGGCATGAGACAAGGACTGGCATGAGGCATCTTTCAATTTAAAGATCTGTATGGATTCAAGGACCTTGCGGGGAAGGGCCCACAACATCCTCATAGGAAACCTTTTAATATGGGCTTCCAGCATCTGTTGTGGACTGGAATCAACAAAAGTCAGGTCCTGGAAGGTATTCAGGGGGTAGGCCTCACCCACTGATGAGGGCAAACTTCTCTGTTTTGTTTGGGTGTGGGATTTCACAGAAAGAAGCAATGTTTGCTTGATAGCATGCCATGAGTTACGCACAGTCTCAGGGAGCCGACCCTCATGTATGTCCTCCAACTTCTTGCTCAAATGTACTTTTAGGACATTTTCAAGTTGTCTCCGACTTAGACTCTTTGCTGACACCCTTGAATTTTTCTCTGAGAGACTCACCATCTGACTGTTTAGGTCTTTCTCAGAGTCATACCCCAGATCCTTACCTGAAGAGCTCTTTGGGTCATTCAACAGGTGATCTTTTGGGCCATTCTCTAGGCTGTGTCCCACATCTTTCCCCACATCTTCCTCTAGCTGGAACATTTCTGAGCACCTCTCATGGAAGCTTCCAGTTTGGCTCAATCCAACATTTACATTTTTGCTGCTCTGACCCTTAAACACAGAGGTCAGTGAGACTCCATTATTGCTCTCCGACTCAGATGCCTCTGAAAAACCATTTGGAGGCAATCTCAGTGACACAGACTCGTAGATTCTGTGGGGCAGGCCCCACTCGTGCTGGATGAACCTCTTTCGAAGGTGATGCTCTAGTTTCTTCCGAAGTTCATCACTGAGAGGAAACTCCCCAGGAAGGACGGAGATTGAAACGTGGGCCTGGGGGGCCCAGTGGCGAGGAGTGTTAGGAGCTGATGGACAAAAGTCTTCCCGAGATCTTTGGACCACAGAGGGTAAACCCCACAAATTTTCCTGTTGTTTCTGCAAAATGTTCCATTCCAGCTGTTGAATTTCAGATGAGGAGGGAGACTCTGACTCCTCCTGAGGTCTGTGGAGACTTACTCCACAGATCGTAATCTGGGGTAGAAGATCAGATGGTATGCCTGGGAGTGGGGATTGAGGGTCGGCCTGGGACTGGACCTGAGTGAGAGGTAGGGGCTGAGATTGAGGCAGGGTTTGAGGCAAGGGTTCAGGCTGAATCTCAGGCAAGGACAGAGGCAGGGGATCGGGAAGCACTGGTGATTCTTGGCCTGTGGAGGCATTCGAGTTTCCATTGAAAATAAAGACTGAGGAACTGTCAGCCAAGACATGAACAGCAGAGGGCAAGGACTCGCTGTGCAGAGACGGGAGACCCCAGAAGAACTGGATAGGTTTTTGCTGTAAATGGTCCTCCAGGGTCTTAGGATATGGGGGCTGCTGATGCACATGCAGCTCCTTTGGTTTGTCTTTGCTGCTCCAAAAGGGAGGGCACACTGCCGAGTCATGCTTATCAGCAATTGACTCTGACATTTTCCATAAAAGACCTATCTCCCCTACTTCTCTACAGGATATAAAACATTCAGTGACGGGGGAGATGTGGGCTGCTATACATGTTCATTAAGGCTAAGCTAAGCGGCAGAAGACAAAGCCCACCTCCTCAAATTTCATCAGGGAGGAAATGGGCTTTGGGGCGGGGCGGGGGTGGGGTGGCGGGGGTGGAAGGGGCACAATATCTATTTCTCAGCAAGAACTCCAGAGGACTGGTCACCTTTTAGCCAAAGCCAAAGGAAGCAGTCAGTAAGAGCTGAACTATCTCCTTCCTTTCCCTTACACATAAGCCCTGAGTTACCCAAAACCCATGCCCCCAACACAGTACACAGTACACAGAAAAGATACACTATTATTAGATAAATATTTATTGGGGAGAATCAATCATCTCTACAAGGAAGGAGTTATTTCTGGATGGGAAGTCTTCATCCCTGGAAATTCTGGGGCAGTGTTTTCTGTCTAGACAGTAGAGACAGATGTCTGAACACAGGGCCTTCAGCAGTGCTGAGCGCAGTGGTGGGTGCCTGGCCAGCTTGACGCCTGCGGGTGGGGCTTGGATGGGGCACAGGCTCCCTGTGGGACACTGGTGGGGGATGTTTGTGACACAGTCGCTGGTCCTTGAATGCCACAACTTTCTGGGGGTGTCTCTTCTTATCTCTGATCTGTCTTGTACTACTTGGAGGATAACTCTGGCCAGCAAAGATAGCTTCTTGATGGCAGGACTTGATATTTGTCAGTTTACAGGAGGGAGCCCTGTGGTTGAAAGGATGCCCCTGGACAGGCTCTGTCCAGACCTGCACTTGCGCCTTTTGCTGAGTTTTCCTAAACTGCACTGGGGAAGGAAGGGGCTCTTGAGAGTAGGTGACATCCATTGCATACTGACACCCCGGTTTCTCATCTAGGAACTTCCTGATGCCTGTCGCGATTTTCTGAGCTTCAGTTGTCCCAGTCAAGGCAGCTCTACTTTTAACTAGGCCTCTGTTCTGCACAGTTGATATGGGGCTGCCCTTTTCCTGGGCATCTTCTTGCCTTTTGTATTTTATCCCAGAAAAAAGCCATTGCAAGAAGTGCTTCATTCTTTTTCTGATATGGCCTTCAGGAAGAGGCTGTCCCTTCTGTGATAGCATCTGGGAAGACTTGCTCGCAAGTGTCTTCTCTAGTACCATCTCCTGAGTAGGGAAACGCTTCCTCCTAAGTTGGGATGTCCCGAACCCTTTATCCCCTCGATCAAGCTCTTCTGCCTTGGGCTCCAGAGGGCTCACTCTCTTTGCAGTTGGTGGGAAATTCTTATCCTGGCACCTCCTTAAGGCATGCTGAGGGACCCAAGGTTCCTGCTGCTGCTCCATCCTGATTCCTCTGTCCTCCAAATGGACATGCAGCACCTGGGAAGCTCCCATGTCCCCACCTGAGACACCCTGGGCATGAGTCAGTGAGGCCTCGTTAGTCAAGTTATCTGAAGCAAGGGATGTGTCAGTGGGTTGGCCTTGAGCCTGGCTATGCTCCCTGTTCTCCAGTTTAAAGTTCAACTCACTGAACAGTTGTTCTTTAAGGTCTAATGATTTAGGATCTTGGGGAACTGGTAATTTGGGTGGGGGGCTTCCAGTGGTCACGGTAGTTTCTACTTTATTCTCATTCACATTTATCATTTGGGAGCTCCCTGGCTTGCTAGTTGCCAACATGTCACTAGTTTTTAATTGAAGAGTGTCAAGCTCCTCAGCCGTGAATACCTCCCTAGACCATCTGGGCATTGAAACAGGTTCTGACTTCTCCACCTTTTTGCCCTGTTGCATTTCTCCGTTATCACTGGAACTCACACTCTTACGCTTTGGCTCATATCTGGCCCCAGCTTGCTTTGCAAGCAGCTTTTGGGGATATCTGTTGTCTAGTTGAGTCTGTCTATGACCTGCTTTCCCTGTGATGCAGAGGGAGACAGGCAGACGAGTCTGTCTGGCATCCTTAATTCTCTGAACACCCTCTGCCAGCCCACGGTTGACATCAGAACGTGGTTGTCTCAGGACCCTCTGTCCTCCTTTGCCCACAGGCGAGGTGGCAGGGAGAGAACGATCCAGGTCAGGGGCTGAATTTGTTGTTCCCACTTTGTCTCCATGGAGAGATGCAGAGCTTCCTCTCAAGGACTTGAAGCTCCCAGATTTGGAGTCTGCCTCAGAAATCACATTGGTTGAGGAGGGCAAGTTGGCATGAGACAAGGACTGGCATGAGGCATCTTTCAATTTAAAGATCTGTATGGATTCAAGGACCTTGCGGGGAAGGGCCCACAACATCCTCATAGGAAACCTTTTAATATGGGCTTCCAGCATCTGTTGTGGACTGGAATCAACAAAAGTCAGGTCCTGGAAGGTATTCAGGGGGTAGGCCTCACCCACTGATGAGGGCAAACTTCTCTGTTTTGTTTGGGTGTGGGATTTCACAGAAAGAAGCAATGTTTGCTTGATAGCATGCCATGAGTTACGCACAGTCTCAGGGAGCCGACCCTCATGTATGTCCTCCAACTTCTTGCTCAAATGTACTTTTAGGACATTTTCAAGTTGTCTCCGACTTAGACTCTTTGCTGACACCCTTGAATTTTTCTCTGAGAGACTCACCATCTGACTGTTTAGGTCTTTCTCAGAGTCATACCCCAGATCCTTACCTGAAGAGCTCTTTGGGTCATTCAACAGGTGATCTTTTGGGCCATTCTCTAGGCTGTGTCCCACATCTTTCCCCACATCTTCCTCTAGCTGGAACATTTCTGAGCACCTCTCATGGAAGCTTCCAGTTTGGCTCAATCCAACATTTACATTTTTGCTGCTCTGACCCTTAAACACAGAGGTCAGTGAGACTCCATTATTGCTCTCCGACTCAGATGCCTCTGAAAAACCATTTGGAGGCAATCTCAGTGACACAGACTCGTAGATTCTGTGGGGCAGGCCCCACTCGTGCTGGATGAACCTCTTTCGAAGGTGATGCTCTAGTTTCTTCCGAAGTTCATCACTGAGAGGAAACTCCCCAGGAAGGACGGAGATTGAAACGTGGGCCTGGGGGGCCCAGTGGCGAGGAGTGTTAGGAGCTGATGGACAAAAGTCTTCCCGAGATCTTTGGACCACAGAGGGTAAACCCCACAAATTTTCCTGTTGTTTCTGCAAAATGTTCCATTCCAGCTGTTGAATTTCAGATGAGGAGGGAGACTCTGACTCCTCCTGAGGTCTGTGGAGACTTACTCCACAGATCGTAATCTGGGGTAGAAGATCAGATGGTATGCCTGGGAGTGGGGATTGAGGGTCGGCCTGGGACTGGACCTGAGTGAGAGGTAGGGGCTGAGATTGAGGCAGGGTTTGAGGCAAGGGTTCAGGCTGAATCTCAGGCAAGGACAGAGGCAGGGGATCGGGAAGCACTGGTGATTCTTGGCCTGTGGAGGCATTCGAGTTTCCATTGAAAATAAAGACTGAGGAACTGTCAGCCAAGACATGAACAGCAGAGGGCAAGGACTCGCTGTGCAGAGACGGGAGACCCCAGAAGAACTGGATAGGTTTTTGCTGTAAATGGTCCTCCAGGGTCTTAGGATATGGGGGCTGCTGATGCACATGCAGCTCCTTTGGTTTGTCTTTGCTGCTCCAAAAGGGAGGGCACACTGCCGAGTCATGCTTATCAGCAATTGACTCTGACATTTTCCATAAAAGACCTATCTCCCCTACTTCTCTACAGGATATAAAACATTCAGTGACGGGGGAGATGTGGGCTGCTATACATGTTCATTAAGGCTAAGCTAAGCGGCAGAAGACAAAGCCCACCTCCTCAAATTTCATCAGGGAGGAAATGGGCTTTGGGGCGGGGCGGGGGTGGGGTGGCGGGGGTGGAAGGGGCACAATATCTATTTCTCAGCAAGAACTCCAGAGGACTGGTCACCTTTTAGCCAAAGCCAAAGGAAGCAGTCAGTAAGAGCTGAACTATCTCCTTCCTTTCCCTTACACATAAGCCCTGAGTTACCCAAAACCCATGCCCCCAACACAGTACACAGTACACAGAAAAGATACACTATTATTAGATAAATATTTATTGGGGAGAATCAATCATCTCTACAAGGAAGGAGTTATTTCTGGATGGGAAGTCTTCATCCCTGGAAATTCTGGGGCAGTGTTTTCTGTCTAGACAGTAGAGACAGATGTCTGAACACAGGGCCTTCAGCAGTGCTGAGCGCAGTGGTGGGTGCCTGGCCAGCTTGACGCCTGCGGGTGGGGCTTGGATGGGGCACAGGCTCCCTGTGGGACACTGGTGGGGGATGTTTGTGACACAGTCGCTGGTCCTTGAATGCCACAACTTTCTGGGGGTGTCTCTTCTTATCTCTGATCTGTCTTGTACTACTTGGAGGATAACTCTGGCCAGCAAAGATAGCTTCTTGATGGCAGGACTTGATATTTGTCAGTTTACAGGAGGGAGCCCTGTGGTTGAAAGGATGCCCCTGGACAGGCTCTGTCCAGACCTGCACTTGCGCCTTTTGCTGAGTTTTCCTAAACTGCACTGGGGAAGGAAGGGGCTCTTGAGAGTAGGTGACATCCATTGCATACTGACACCCCGGTTTCTCATCTAGGAACTTCCTGATGCCTGTCGCGATTTTCTGAGCTTCAGTTGTCCCAGTCAAGGCAGCTCTACTTTTAACTAGGCCTCTGTTCTGCACAGTTGATATGGGGCTGCCCTTTTCCTGGGCATCTTCTTGCCTTTTGTATTTTATCCCAGAAAAAAGCCATTGCAAGAAGTGCTTCATTCTTTTTCTGATATGGCCTTCAGGAAGAGGCTGTCCCTTCTGTGATAGCATCTGGGAAGACTTGCTCGCAAGTGTCTTCTCTAGTACCATCTCCTGAGTAGGGAAACGCTTCCTCCTAAGTTGGGATGTCCCGAACCCTTTATCCCCTCGATCAAGCTCTTCTGCCTTGGGCTCCAGAGGGCTCACTCTCTTTGCAGTTGGTGGGAAATTCTTATCCTGGCACCTCCTTAAGGCATGCTGAGGGACCCAAGGTTCCTGCTGCTGCTCCATCCTGATTCCTCTGTCCTCCAAATGGACATGCAGCACCTGGGAAGCTCCCATGTCCCCACCTGAGACACCCTGGGCATGAGTCAGTGAGGCCTCGTTAGTCAAGTTATCTGAAGCAAGGGATGTGTCAGTGGGTTGGCCTTGAGCCTGGCTATGCTCCCTGTTCTCCAGTTTAAAGTTCAACTCACTGAACAGTTGTTCTTTAAGGTCTAATGATTTAGGATCTTGGGGAACTGGTAATTTGGGTGGGGGGCTTCCAGTGGTCACGGTAGTTTCTACTTTATTCTCATTCACATTTATCATTTGGGAGCTCCCTGGCTTGCTAGTTGCCAACATGTCACTAGTTTTTAATTGAAGAGTGTCAAGCTCCTCAGCCGTGAATACCTCCCTAGACCATCTGGGCATTGAAACAGGTTCTGACTTCTCCACCTTTTTGCCCTGTTGCATTTCTCCGTTATCACTGGAACTCACACTCTTACGCTTTGGCTCATATCTGGCCCCAGCTTGCTTTGCAAGCAGCTTTTGGGGATATCTGTTGTCTAGTTGAGTCTGTCTATGACCTGCTTTCCCTGTGATGCAGAGGGAGACAGGCAGACGAGTCTGTCTGGCATCCTTAATTCTCTGAACACCCTCTGCCAGCCCACGGTTGACATCAGAACGTGGTTGTCTCAGGACCCTCTGTCCTCCTTTGCCCACAGGCGAGGTGGCAGGGAGAGAACGATCCAGGTCAGGGGCTGAATTTGTTGTTCCCACTTTGTCTCCATGGAGAGATGCAGAGCTTCCTCTCAAGGACTTGAAGCTCCCAGATTTGGAGTCTGCCTCAGAAATCACATTGGTTGAGGAGGGCAAGTTGGCATGAGACAAGGACTGGCATGAGGCATCTTTCAATTTAAAGATCTGTATGGATTCAAGGACCTTGCGGGGAAGGGCCCACAACATCCTCATAGGAAACCTTTTAATATGGGCTTCCAGCATCTGTTGTGGACTGGAATCAACAAAAGTCAGGTCCTGGAAGGTATTCAGGGGGTAGGCCTCACCCACTGATGAGGGCAAACTTCTCTGTTTTGTTTGGGTGTGGGATTTCACAGAAAGAAGCAATGTTTGCTTGATAGCATGCCATGAGTTACGCACAGTCTCAGGGAGCCGACCCTCATGTATGTCCTCCAACTTCTTGCTCAAATGTACTTTTAGGACATTTTCAAGTTGTCTCCGACTTAGACTCTTTGCTGACACCCTTGAATTTTTCTCTGAGAGACTCACCATCTGACTGTTTAGGTCTTTCTCAGAGTCATACCCCAGATCCTTACCTGAAGAGCTCTTTGGGTCATTCAACAGGTGATCTTTTGGGCCATTCTCTAGGCTGTGTCCCACATCTTTCCCCACATCTTCCTCTAGCTGGAACATTTCTGAGCACCTCTCATGGAAGCTTCCAGTTTGGCTCAATCCAACATTTACATTTTTGCTGCTCTGACCCTTAAACACAGAGGTCAGTGAGACTCCATTATTGCTCTCCGACTCAGATGCCTCTGAAAAACCATTTGGAGGCAATCTCAGTGACACAGACTCGTAGATTCTGTGGGGCAGGCCCCACTCGTGCTGGATGAACCTCTTTCGAAGGTGATGCTCTAGTTTCTTCCGAAGTTCATCACTGAGAGGAAACTCCCCAGGAAGGACGGAGATTGAAACGTGGGCCTGGGGGGCCCAGTGGCGAGGAGTGTTAGGAGCTGATGGACAAAAGTCTTCCCGAGATCTTTGGACCACAGAGGGTAAACCCCACAAATTTTCCTGTTGTTTCTGCAAAATGTTCCATTCCAGCTGTTGAATTTCAGATGAGGAGGGAGACTCTGACTCCTCCTGAGGTCTGTGGAGACTTACTCCACAGATCGTAATCTGGGGTAGAAGATCAGATGGTATGCCTGGGAGTGGGGATTGAGGGTCGGCCTGGGACTGGACCTGAGTGAGAGGTAGGGGCTGAGATTGAGGCAGGGTTTGAGGCAAGGGTTCAGGCTGAATCTCAGGCAAGGACAGAGGCAGGGGATCGGGAAGCACTGGTGATTCTTGGCCTGTGGAGGCATTCGAGTTTCCATTGAAAATAAAGACTGAGGAACTGTCAGCCAAGACATGAACAGCAGAGGGCAAGGACTCGCTGTGCAGAGACGGGAGACCCCAGAAGAACTGGATAGGTTTTTGCTGTAAATGGTCCTCCAGGGTCTTAGGATATGGGGGCTGCTGATGCACATGCAGCTCCTTTGGTTTGTCTTTGCTGCTCCAAAAGGGAGGGCACACTGCCGAGTCATGCTTATCAGCAATTGACTCTGACATTTTCCATAAAAGACCTATCTCCCCTACTTCTCTACAGGATATAAAACATTCAGTGACGGGGGAGATGTGGGCTGCTATACATGTTCATTAAGGCTAAGCTAAGCGGCAGAAGACAAAGCCCACCTCCTCAAATTTCATCAGGGAGGAAATGGGCTTTGGGGCGGGGCGGGGGTGGGGTGGCGGGGGTGGAAGGGGCACAATATCTATTTCTCAGCAAGAACTCCAGAGGACTGGTCACCTTTTAGCCAAAGCCAAAGGAAGCAGTCAGTAAGAGCTGAACTATCTCCTTCCTTTCCCTTACACATAAGCCCTGAGTTACCCAAAACCCATGCCCCCAACACAGTACACAGTACACAGAAAAGATACACTATTATTAGATAAATATTTATTGGGGAGAATCAATCATCTCTACAAGGAAGGAGTTATTTCTGGATGGGAAGTCTTCATCCCTGGAAATTCTGGGGCAGTGTTTTCTGTCTAGACAGTAGAGACAGATGTCTGAACACAGGGCCTTCAGCAGTGCTGAGCGCAGTGGTGGGTGCCTGGCCAGCTTGACGCCTGCGGGTGGGGCTTGGATGGGGCACAGGCTCCCTGTGGGACACTGGTGGGGGATGTTTGTGACACAGTCGCTGGTCCTTGAATGCCACAACTTTCTGGGGGTGTCTCTTCTTATCTCTGATCTGTCTTGTACTACTTGGAGGATAACTCTGGCCAGCAAAGATAGCTTCTTGATGGCAGGACTTGATATTTGTCAGTTTACAGGAGGGAGCCCTGTGGTTGAAAGGATGCCCCTGGACAGGCTCTGTCCAGACCTGCACTTGCGCCTTTTGCTGAGTTTTCCTAAACTGCACTGGGGAAGGAAGGGGCTCTTGAGAGTAGGTGACATCCATTGCATACTGACACCCCGGTTTCTCATCTAGGAACTTCCTGATGCCTGTCGCGATTTTCTGAGCTTCAGTTGTCCCAGTCAAGGCAGCTCTACTTTTAACTAGGCCTCTGTTCTGCACAGTTGATATGGGGCTGCCCTTTTCCTGGGCATCTTCTTGCCTTTTGTATTTTATCCCAGAAAAAAGCCATTGCAAGAAGTGCTTCATTCTTTTTCTGATATGGCCTTCAGGAAGAGGCTGTCCCTTCTGTGATAGCATCTGGGAAGACTTGCTCGCAAGTGTCTTCTCTAGTACCATCTCCTGAGTAGGGAAACGCTTCCTCCTAAGTTGGGATGTCCCGAACCCTTTATCCCCTCGATCAAGCTCTTCTGCCTTGGGCTCCAGAGGGCTCACTCTCTTTGCAGTTGGTGGGAAATTCTTATCCTGGCACCTCCTTAAGGCATGCTGAGGGACCCAAGGTTCCTGCTGCTGCTCCATCCTGATTCCTCTGTCCTCCAAATGGACATGCAGCACCTGGGAAGCTCCCATGTCCCCACCTGAGACACCCTGGGCATGAGTCAGTGAGGCCTCGTTAGTCAAGTTATCTGAAGCAAGGGATGTGTCAGTGGGTTGGCCTTGAGCCTGGCTATGCTCCCTGTTCTCCAGTTTAAAGTTCAACTCACTGAACAGTTGTTCTTTAAGGTCTAATGATTTAGGATCTTGGGGAACTGGTAATTTGGGTGGGGGGCTTCCAGTGGTCACGGTAGTTTCTACTTTATTCTCATTCACATTTATCATTTGGGAGCTCCCTGGCTTGCTAGTTGCCAACATGTCACTAGTTTTTAATTGAAGAGTGTCAAGCTCCTCAGCCGTGAATACCTCCCTAGACCATCTGGGCATTGAAACAGGTTCTGACTTCTCCACCTTTTTGCCCTGTTGCATTTCTCCGTTATCACTGGAACTCACACTCTTACGCTTTGGCTCATATCTGGCCCCAGCTTGCTTTGCAAGCAGCTTTTGGGGATATCTGTTGTCTAGTTGAGTCTGTCTATGACCTGCTTTCCCTGTGATGCAGAGGGAGACAGGCAGACGAGTCTGTCTGGCATCCTTAATTCTCTGAACACCCTCTGCCAGCCCACGGTTGACATCAGAACGTGGTTGTCTCAGGACCCTCTGTCCTCCTTTGCCCACAGGTGAGGTGGCAGGGAGAGAACGATCCAGGTCAGGGGCTGAATTTGTTGTTCCCACTTTGTCTCCATGGAGAGATGCAGAGCTTCCTCTCAAGGACTTGAAGCTCCCAGATTTGGAGTCTGCCTCAGAAATCACATTGGTTGAGGAGGGCAAGTTGGCATGAGACAAGGACTGGCATGAGGCATCTTTCAATTTAAAGATCTGTATGGATTCAAGGACCTTGCGGGGAAGGGCCCACAACATCCTCATAGGAAACCTTTTAATATGGGCTTCCAGCATCTGTTGTGGACTGGAATCAACAAAAGTCAGGTCCTAGAAGGTATTCAGGGGGTAGGCCTCACCCACTGATGAGGGCAAACTTCTCTGTTTTGTTTGGGTGTGGGATTTCACAGAAAGAAGCAATGTTTGCTTGATAGCATGCCATGAATTACGCACAGTCTCAGGGAGCCGACCCTCATGTATGTCCTCCAACTTCTTGCTCAAATGTACTTTTAGGACATTTTCAAGTTGTCTCCGACTTAGACTCTTTGCTGACACCCTTGAATTTTTCTCTGAGAGACTCACCATCTGACTGTTTAGGTCTTTCTCAGAGTCATACCCCAGATCCTTACCTGAAGAGCTCTTTGGGTCATTCAACAGGTGATCTTTTGGGCCATTCTCTAGGCTGTGTCCCACATCTTTCCCCACATCTTCCTCTAGCTGGAACATTTCTGAGCTCCTCTCATGGAAGCTTCCAGTTTGGCTCAATCCAACATTTACATTTTTGCTGCTCTGACCCTTAAACACAGAGGTCAGTGAGACTCCATTATTGCTCTCCGACTCAGATGCCTCTGAAAAACCATTTGGAGGCAATCTCAGTGACACAGACTCGTAGATTCTGTGGGGCAGGCCCCACTCGTGCTGGATGAACCTCTTTCGAAGGTGATGCTCTAGTTTCTTCCGAAGTTCATCACTGAGAGGAAACTCCCCAGGAAGGACGGAGATTGAAACGTGGGCCTGGGGGGCTCAGTGGCGAGGAGTGTTAGGAGCTGATGGACAAAAGTCTTCCCGAGATCTTTGGACCACAGAGGGTAAACCCCACAAATTTTCCTGTTGTTTCTGCAAAATGTTCCATTCCAGCTGTTGAATTTCAGATGAGGAGGGAGACTCTGACTCCTCCTGAGGTCTGTGGAGACTTACTCCACAGATCGTAATCTGGGGTAGAAGATCAGATGGTATGCCTGGGAGTGGGGATTGAGGGTCGGCCTGGGACTGGACCTGAGTGAGAGGTAGGGGCTGAGATTGAGGCAGGGTTTGAGGCAAGGTTTCAGGCTGAATCTCAGGCAAGGACAGAGTCAGGGGATCGGGAAGCACTCGTGATTCTTGGCCTCTGGAGGCATTCGAGTTTCCATTGAAAATAAAGACTGAGGAACTGTCAGCCAAGACATGAACAGCAGAGGGCAAGGACTCGCTGTGCAGAGACGGGAGACCCCAGAAGAACTGGATAGGTTTTTGCTGTAAATGGTCCTCCAGGGTCTTAGGATATGGGGGCTGCTGATGCACATGCAGCTCCTTTGGTTTGTCTTTGCTGCTCCAAAAGGGAGGGCACACTGCCGAGTCATGCTTATCAGCAATTGACTCTGACATTTTCCATAAAAGACCTATCTCCCCTACTTCTCTACAGGATATAAAACATTCAGTGACGCGGGAGATGTGGGCTGCTATACATGTTCATTAAGGCTAAGCTAAGCGGCAGAAGACAAGCCCACCTCCTCAAATTTCATCAGGGAGGAAATGGGCTTTGGGGCGGGGCGGGGGTGGGGTGGCGGGGGTGGAAGGGGCCCAATATCTATTTCTCAGCAAGAACTCCAGAGGACTGGTCACCTTTTAGCCAAAGCCAAAGGAAGCAGTCAGTAAGAGCTGAACTATCTCCTTCCTTTCCCTTACACATAAGCCCTGAGTTACCCAAAACCCATGCCCCCAACACAGTACACAGTACACAGAAAAGATACACTATTATTAGATAAATATTTATTGGGGAGAATCAATCATCTCTACAAGGAAGGAGTTATTTCTGGATGGGAAGTCTTCATCCCTGGAAATTCTGGGGCAGTGTTTTCTGTCTAGACAGTAGAGACAGATGTCTGAACACAGGGCCTTCAGCAGTGCTGAGCGCAGTGGTGGGTGCCTGGCCAGCTTGACGCCTGCGGGTGGGGCTTGGATGGGGCACAGGCTCCCTGTGGGACACTGGTGGGGGATGTTTGTGACACAGTCGCTGGTCCTTGAATGCCACAACTTTCTGGGGGTGTCTCTTCTTATCTCTGATCTGTCTTGTACTACTTGGAGGATAACTCTGGCCAGCAAAGATAGCTTCTTGATGGCAGGACTTGATATTTGTCAGTTTACAGGAGGGAGCCCTGTGGTTGAAAGGATGCCCCTGGACAGGCTCTGTCCAGACCTGCACTTGCGCCTTTTGCTGAGTTTTCCTAAACTGCACTGGGGAAGGAAGGGGCTCTTGAGAGTAGGTGACATCCATTGCATACTGACACCCCGGTTTCTCATCTAGGAACTTCCTGATGCCTGTCGCGATTTTCTGAGCTTCAGTTGTCCCAGTCAAGGCAGCTCTACTTTTAACTAGGCCTCTGTTCTGCACAGTTGATATGGGGCTGCCCTTTTCCTGGGCATCTTCTTGCCTTTTGTATTTTATCCCAGAAAAAAGCCATTGCAAGAAGTGCTTCATTCTTTTTCTGATATGGCCTTCAGGAAGAGGCTGTCCCTTCTGTGATAGCATCTGGGAAGACTTGCTCGCAAGTGTCTTCTCTAGTACCATCTCCTGAGTAGGGAAACGCTTCCTCCTAAGTTGGGATGTCCCGAACCCTTTATCCCCTCGATCAAGCTCTTCTGCCTTGGGCTCCAGAGGGCTCACTCTCTTTGCAGTTGGTGGGAAATTCTTATCCTGGCACCTCCTTAAGGCATGCTGAGGGACCCAAGGTTCCTGCTGCTGCTCCATCCTGATTCCTCTGTCCTCCAAATGGACATGCAGCACCTGGGAAGCTCCCATGTCCCCACCTGAGACACCCTGGGCATGAGTCAGTGAGGCCTCGTTAGTCAAGTTATCTGAAGCAAGGGATGCGTCAGTGGGTTGGCCTTGAGCCTGGCTATGCTCCCTGTTCTCCAGTTTAAAGTTCAACTCACTGAACAGTTGTTCTTTAAGGTCTAATGATTTAGGATCTTGGGGAACTGGTAATTTGGGTGGGGGGCTTCCAGTGGTCACGGTAGTTTCTACTTTATTCTCATTCACATTTATCATTTGGGAGCTCCCTGGCTTGCTAGTTGCCAACATGTCACTAGTTTTTAATTGAAGAGTGTCAAGCTCCTCAGCCGTGAATACCTCCCTAGACCATCTGGGCATTGAAACAGGTTCTGACTTCTCCACCTTTTTGCCCTGTTGCATTTCTCCGTTATCACTGGAACTCACACTCTTACGCTTTGGCTCATATCTGGCCCCAGCTTGCTTTGCAAGCAGCTTTTGGGGATATCTGTTGTCTAGTTGAGTCTGTCTATGACCTGCTTTCCCTGTGATGCAGAGGGAGACAGGCAGACGAGTCTGTCTGGCATCCTTAATTCTCTGAACACCCTCTGCCAGCCCACGGTTGACATCAGAACGTGGTTGTCTCAGGACCCTCTGTCCTCCTTTGCCCACAGGTGAGGTGGCAGGGAGAGAACGATCCAGGTCAGGGGCTGAATTTGTTGTTCCCACTTTGTCTCCATGGAGAGATGCAGAGCTTCCTCTCAAGGACTTGAAGCTCCCAGATTTGGAGTCTGCCTCAGAAATCACATTGGTTGAGGAGGGCAAGTTGGCATGAGACAAGGACTGGCATGAGGCATCTTTCAATTTAAAGATCTGTATGGATTCAAGGACCTTGCGGGGAAGGGCCCACAACATCCTCATAGGAAACCTTTTAATATGGGCTTCCAGCATCTGTTGTGGACTGGAATCAACAAAAGTCAGGTCCTGGAAGGTATTCAGGGGGTAGGCCTCACCCACTGATGAGGGCAAACTTCTCTGTTTTGTTCGGGTGTGGGATTTCACAGAAAGAAACAATGTTTGCTTGATAGCATGCCATGAATTACGCACAGTCTCAGGGAGCCGACCCTCATGTATGTCCTCCAACTTCTTGCTCAAATGTACTTTTAGGACATTTTCAAGTTGTCTCCGACTTAGACTCTTTGCTGACACCCTTGAATTTTTCTCTGAGAGACTCACCATCTGACTGTTTAGGTCTTTCTCAGAGTCATACCCCAGATCCTTACCTGAAGAGCTCTTTGGGTCATTCAACAGGTGATCTTTTGGGCCATTCTCTAGGCTGTGTCCCAGATCTTTCCCCACATCTTCCTCTAGCTGGAACATTACACCAGGGTTTTCTGGAAGTGAGTTCTCAGAAACAGGCTTCAGTAAGATGGCAATTGATTTAGATTGAGTGACAGATAAAGTGCTGTCTGGCTGTGGTGAAACAGACAGAGCTGGTGGTGCATGATGACAAGCAAAAGAATCGGGGTGATTCATTGCCTGAGACAAATCTGGTAAGGGGTTGATATCTTGGGAAAGGGTGGGCTCAAGAGAGAAAACGGTATCCGGAGACAAAGTGGCCTCTCGTGAGAGAACAGGACCTGCTGTCTGAGTGTCCCGTGGTAGGAGACGGGGAAAGGCAAGGGGTTGGGTTGGGGAGTAGTCCACAGGGAATTTGGAATCCAAGGAAGGAAAAGGCTCTGGTGCCAGAGAATGACCCAATGGGGAGGGTGAAAAAGAGTCAGCTAAGGGGGTCATTGGGTTAGGGGAGAGAACGGAGGTGGGCAGTGTGGTAGGCTCAAGCAGAGAGGCTGGTGTTAGGTCCCTTGGAGGGACTGTTGAGAAGGCAGGGGACAGAGTAATCGATGACTCAGTCACAGAAGCTGTGGAAGCCAACGGGGACACAGAAGAAGTAGAATCTTCCAGGGCCTCTGGGAGTAGCAGCCGACTGACCTCAGCAGTTGCATTATTACACACCTCACAGAAGGGGTCTGGACATAAGAGTTGACGCAAGCGGGTGGTGTCATTGTGCCGGCCCAGGGTGCTGCAGAAGACAGGAAGTACAAAGGTGCAACCAGGACCAGAACAAGGAAAGGGGGACCTGCTGGCCTGGCAGGGGTGGGGTCACTGGAAGCCTGCTGCCCCTTCACATTGCTCCACATCCATGAGTTCACAACATGCTCAGTAGCCCTCACCTCAAGGCCTTCATCACATACTCATTCCTATGCTACCCCCTGCCATGACTACAGCAGGTTGCACTGAATCCCTGGAATTGCATAGAACATGCTAAGGGGGGATCAGGAAAGAAGGGGAAAGAGTCACCTTTTCAGAATAGAAATCAGCTGCGTTTTCTCCTCTGTTTCTGTCTGGTGACATCTCCAACCTGAGAAACCAGGAGAGTGGGTTATATGTAATGAAGGTAGAAGCATAGGGATAATAAAGGAGTCCCCTTATGGGAAACCCTTGGGATAGTAGACTCTGAAAGACCCAAGAATTAGTAGATGAGGTCAAATGGTCAGTGATATTAACATGTGTATGTTGCTTCTTGTAAAGTACTTTCACATGCATTTTATCTCATGTGATGCTCAAAACCACCATGTGAAGCCCAGAGATCAGTGTTGCCTTAGAGAGGGATCTGATCATCCAGGAAGTCAAAGGACTTTTACAAAGTCAGGACACAGAAGTTCTGACTCTTGACATCTCACCTGGCCACCTGTTGGGAAACACCCATTGCCCAGGTCCATCACTGCTTCATGCCCAGCGATGAGCAGAGCAGGGAATCTGAGAAGTGTCTCAGGCTCTGACTGCCTTCCCACAAGCCTCTCCTCTGAGAACTCTGGTCTCTGAGAGAAACTGTACCTAGCAGTTGACATCCTCAGAGATCAGGGACCTTGGATCTCCTGGAAAAGGCAGGAAGGGTCACCCTTGGAGAGTTCAGGTGGGATAGGCAGAACCTTACCTTTTGGTGTTCCACCTTTCCTTCTCCTCTTGGCTCTGCCCTGATGCTGAGAACAAAAGAAAAGAATGAAGGGCTGGGGCTCATTTCTCTCACTCTTCTCTAGGAAACTCAGATATTCATTATCCATGAATAATATGACTCTCTTTTAATTAACAGAACTTCATGTTCCTTCTTTTTATCAATTTTAAAGGTTTAAAATGCTTTCCATTTTTTTCTTCTTTGACAAACTCAAAGAAGGACTTTCGACTATGAGGTCCACACTTGATATTCTCAGTCAGAAGTCATCTGCCCAAGGAGGGCCTAGCATCTGAGGCCAACAGTTACGTCCATGTCCCTCAGATAGGACCCTGTATCCTGGAGCTCAGGCTCCAGCCTATGGTCAGAGGCTCAGCATTGCTGCTCTGATCAGCCCAGCACAAAGGAAGGCTTTGTCGAGTGATGCCTGACATGAGAATATGAGGCATGATCAAGCAATGGGGAACTCTGTTCTCCTGCAGAGATCCCAAACTCTCTAAATAACCCAACCCAGGGCCACAGAATTACTGTTTGGGATTTTATCCTGGAGTCCTCCAAACACTCAGATGGGACATGGGCTTCCACTGGAAGCAGCCGCAGAGCACAGGGAGACCAGGTCGGTGCTTTGTGACCGCCTGGAGGGGTGGGATGGAGAGGGTGGGAGGGAAGGAGATGCTTGAGGGAAGGGATGTGGGAACAGATGTATATGTATGACTGATTCACTTTGTTATAAAGCAGAAACTAATTAAAAAAATGCACACACACACACACAAAATGTGGGAATAGAAATGGAAACAACAATAAAGAATCTCCGTTGGGGGCTCACCCAGGGCTGCTTACCTTTCGGATGTCTTTGGTTTTACTAAAGATAGATGAAAATGGCAAGCGCACCAGGTACCACAGGAACAGAAGAAGCAACCCCAACCCGCACAGGACGACAAGGTTTTGGTCAGTATCCAAGGATGTTGAGTCACAGCTCGGACATGGGTCAGTAAGCTGTTCAAAAATGAGAGAGCGTTCCATTTTCTGAATTCCGTTTTCTTTTTTTTTTTTTTTTTTTTCTTTTTGCGGTATGCGGGCCTCTCACTGTCGTGGCCTCTCCCGTTGCGGAGCACAGGCTCCGGACGCGCAGGCCCAGCGGCCATGGCTCACGGGCCCAGCCGCTCCGCGGCATATGGGATCCTCCCAGACCGGGGCACGAACCCGTATCCCCTGCATCCGCAGGCGGACTCTCAACCACTGCGCCACCAGGGAGGCCCTGAATTCCGTTTTCTGAATCACAAGGCTGCTTGAAGTTACTGAAGTTATTGAGCAGTCCCAGGCCTGCATCACAGAGCACTGAAGAGTCACAAAGGGTTTCTGAGTGTGGGGGAGGGGACAACATGGAGAGGGTGTGTCCACGGCCCCTCCCCCACCCACCAGTCCAGCAACCCCTTCCGCCCCTGCTGGGCCTTCCAGGTCCCTCTGCCCTACCCTGCCATCCTATTTTCCAACTCCATCCTTTCATGGTTTCATATATTTACAGTAATGAAATTTTCTGCTTGTCCCATCGGTAACCCAGATACTACCTGGGTCCCCTCTACTGTTTGGTAGAAACTTGACTTGGGTCTCACCAATTCCACTGCCTTAAGTGTCTGAAATACTGTCTGGAATTTTTGCTTGTACCCACACATTTATACTCAGGATCATATATGTCCTTAAATCCATCTTTCCTATAGAATCTTTTCACTACGCAAACCCAGTTCTAAAGAACTTAAAAGTTCTTTTATCCAGTTTTGTGAATGTTGAATAGGGAATTTTGCTTTATGTTGCAGTCAGCCGTTACCATCTTCAGTCAGAGGGGCTGACTCAAATAATTAAAATGAAGAATTCATTGTTCAACATTCACAAAACTAAAGTTACTATAAAATAAATGTAAATAATTAAACTTTCACGAGATCTTGAGGATAAGTCTGTAGCACTTATTTTTCTGAAGTTAGTGAAGCTTAAACTGCATAAAGACTTTTAGGACATGCTACACACACACACACACACACACGCACCCTTTGACAAACCAATCTGGTATTTTCAAATCTAAGAATAAAGTGTTTTCTCATTTTATTCCAATCTTCCATCTTTTGTTTTGACCCTACTTCTTCCTACTCTACCTAAAACACAGACAGTCCCTGACTAGGGGACATCAATTTTCTAACATGTGCACAAATCCCTGTCCTAGTCAGTTTGGGCTGCCGTAACAAAACACCATAGACTGGGTGCTTAAACAACAAACACGTATTTCTCATAGTCCTGGAGGCTGGGAAGTCCGAAATGAAGGCAACAGCAGATTCTGTGTCTGGTGAGACCTACTTCCTGGTTCGTCAACAGCTGTCTTCTCCCAGCAACCCTGCAGAAAAAGTGGGTGAGAGAGCTCTGTGAGGTCTCTTCTATAAGAGCATTAATTCCATTCATGAAGGCTCCACTGTTGTGACCTAATCACCTCCCAAAGGCCCCATCTCCTAATACTATGATATCATATTGGCCTTAGGGTTTCAACATATGAGTTTGGTAGGACACAAATATTCTGTCCATAACACTACCCAAAGGCTGTGCTAAGTCCTCTGGTGGCACGGTGGGACCCAGGAATGTCAAAGCCTTAGAGAAGAATCGAGTCTTGAGCAGCCTTACCTGATTATCCTTGTGGGCCCTGTAAATATCATCTTTTCTTAAGTGTGCCTTGCCACAAAGGTTGAGAAGCTCTGCTCTATATAATCATCCCCATAAATGTTTGAAAATCAACTACCTGCCATGCTTTTTTTCAGGCTCCTCTTGTCAGGTTTAAATAATCCCAGTATTTCCCTCCCCTCTTCCTACATCTTCCTTTCTAAACTCTTTATCTTCATGATAGCTGTTCTCTGAACTGTCTCCTAATTTCTCATGTCTTTCTTAAACTGTGATGCCCTTTATTTGACACCCATGGCCTAGCACAGTTACTTGATCTCCTGTGAAAGGGTTAGACAGCCTTCAAACCCACAGAGTCTTCTTTCAATTATGCAGGAACAGGTAACCTACCCTGAGGATAAAATCTGCCAAGAGGCACCACTTCCTCCTGACCTTGATATGCAGCCTCAGCCAAGTTTTCATTTAATAAATATTTCCTGCTGGGAACTAGGAGACACAAGTACCTGTAAGTCGCAGGCTCTGTCCTTAAGGACCTCATGGTGCAGTTTTAGGGGCAAGCCCTACACAGGTCAAGAGTTACATAACCGCACAGGAGAGGTCCCCCATGGCATTTGTGAATTGGCAAGTGATCTCTGGAATAGATCAGAGAAGGGACAGATGCTATGGGTGATAACTGCTCAGACATTTTATGCTCCTTAGGAAGGTATCCCTGCATGCCTCTCCAATTTTCTGATACAAATTAACGATCCTTGGAGAAGATGGTTATAGAAGAGCTTTTCTCTTTTAAAAGGGCACATGTTGGCTAGATATTCTTACATACATGTGTGTGCCTTGCGTGTAAAACTTACAAGAAGTTTCAATAAAAAGGCTTTTCCCAAAATGTTAATAAGATTCCTTTTCAGAACCTGGTAGAGCTCCTTCAAAATTGAAAGAAACAAAGGACTAAATGTACAGCACTTTTCTTTGCTTTTTTTTTTCTTTTTGTACCAACCACAAATAAACTCCATTGGTATTTAGTAGCAGAAGTTCACAGCACTTATCCTTCCTAGACTAACATCAATGATAAATTATAAATTTATTTGTCTAATTTATAAAACATTTTGCTTTCAGCGATCTCAGTGCATTTTCACAAACAGCCTGTGATGTAAACAGTACAGGATTATTGTGCCCATTTTATCAGTAAATAAAACTGAAGTTCAGAGACGGGAAGAAACTTCCTTAGATTTGGTTCAGCAAGTAAGTAGTAGAGCCCTGCCTACTAAATTCCCCACATTCTCAATGCTACTATTTTAAACAATATAAATAAGTGACTTCTTAAAAAGTATGCCCTGGTACTAAAATTAAAGTGGTTATGTGATTGAGAATATTCACTTTATCCATTAAGTGAGGCCAAATTTGGGAAGTAAAGAAAAGCTACTTTTGGCATCCTATCACCTCTTAGGTACCTTTTCCTTTTCATTCTTAGCACCAGTATCTTGGTAAGTTTTCTCTATTGCCCTCTTAAAACCTACTTTCAAGAACTCTATTACATATGATTCTCAGTAAGGTATAAATGAATAATAAAAGCTTAAAATGTCATCCCTCCCAGGAACACATGTCACACATTTTACATATATCTAACCCCAAAGCCTTGTAATAAAGCTCTCACCAGAGCATTTCAGGCAGCCATCCTGAGGTGGCAGTGGTGGCTTTCAGTAGAGTGAGAGCTTCTCCTCTCCGCCCAATGACATCTTCCCAGTTGACCTTCATCACTACACAGAAGTCTGGTTCCAGATTTCAGGCTGCACATGGTTAGATTATCCCCAAGAAAGAGTATTTTCCAAAAGCTCTACTAGAATAGTACGCTGCCTATTGGAGGAGACTCAGTAGGGATAAGTCGTTCGTCTAGGATTGTCACATGTCCTCAGTGCTCTCGCTCACATCCTGGCCACGGTCCCAGGGATGAGCCACGTAGAGGGAGCTTTTTTTAGGTTACCAAAGAGCCTGAAGAACAACAGATTCTAGAGTAGAATCCTTTAAAACTGAACTGAACACTGCCGCTTTAAGATGTTCTTCGTTCATACACACACCACACTTTCATTGAACTCTACCATGTAGTATTTCTAGTAGAAATATCAAGAAAATAAGGCATTGCCTCTGCCCTCAGGCAGGTCATAGTTCAGTAAGTAAGGCCTGCAAACAAATATAATAAAGTGATATGAACTATAAAAGAAGTAGGAATAAGAACACAATGAAAATACAGATGAAAGAGCAATTAATTCTTCCGCCAGGAGGGAGATGAGAGAGAAGCAGGGAAAATTTCAGACGTGGTGCCAACTGAGATGGGCCTTGTGAGGTCACCTCCTCCTCCTCTCCGTCCTTGCCCTGGCCCTCTTCCTGTTCCTCACCCCCTTCCTCCTCACCCTCCTTTGCTTCTTTCTTTAGACTTTAATTTTTAGAGTAGTTTAAGGTTCACAACAAAACTGAGCAGAAAACACAGAGCTTCCATATGCCATCTGACCCCCCCCAACACCCCTCCACACACACACACAACCTCTCCCACTATCAACATCCAGCACCAGGACTTCCCTGGTGGTGCAGTGGTTACGCCTGCCAATGCAGGGGACATGGGTTCGATCCCTGGACCAAGAAGACCCTACATGCCACGGAGCAGCTAAGCCTGTGCACCACAACTACTGAGGCAGTGCTCTAGAGCCTGTGAGCCACAACTACTGAGCCCGCAAGCCATAACTACTGGAGCCCACACGCCTAGAGCCCGTGCTCTGCAACAAGAGAAGCCACTGCAATGAGAAGCCCATGCACCGCAACGAAAGGTAGCCCCCGCTCACTGCAACTAGAGAAAGCCTGCACGCAGCAAAGAAGACCCAACACAGCAGAAAGGAAGGAAAGGAAAGGAAAGGAAAGAAGGGAGGGAGGGAGGGAAGGAGGGAGGGAGGGAGGAAGGAAATTTAAAAAAAATGCAGCACCAGAGTGGGACATTTGTTACAATCATACCTACATGGACACATCATTATCACCCAGAGCCCATAGTTTACGTGAGTTAGACAAGTGTATAGTGACATGTCTCCACCATTGTAGTATCACACAGAGTAGTTTTGCTGCCCTGGAAATCCTCTGTGCTCTGCCTCTTCACTGCATCCTCCACCCTAACCCCTGGCAACCACCAATCTTTTTACTGTCTCCAGTGTTTTGCCTTTTCCAGAATGTCATATAGTTGAAATGATACAGTGTGTAGGTAGCCTTTTCAGATTGGCTTCTTTCACTTAGTGATATGCATTTAAGGTTCCTGCATGTATTTTCATGGCTTAATAGCTCATTTTTTCAGTGCTGAATAAATACTATTCAGTTGTCTGGATGTACCACAGTTGATTTATCCATTCACCTTAGACATCTTCTTGCTTCCCAGTTTTGGCACCTATGAATAAAGCTCCTATAAACTCTTTTTCTTAAAAAAACACGTTGTTGAGGCATAATTCACATACCATATAATTCACCCATTAAAAGTGTACAGTTCAATGACTTTTAGTATATTCACAATGTTGTGCATCCATCACTACAATCAATTTGGGAACATTTTCATCACTCTAGAAAAGAAACTCTGTTCCCCCTAGCCTTCACCCTTCAATCTCATCACTCTCCCCAGCCCTAGCTTACCACAAATCGACTTTCTCTATAGATTTGTCAATTCCAGACATGCATATAAATGGAATTATACAATATGTGGCCTTTTATATCTGGCTTCTTTCACTTAGCATAATGTTTTCAAGGTTAGTCCATGTTGTTCCATGTATCAGCACTTCACTTCTTTTCATGGCAAGTAATATTTCATTTTATGGATATACCACATTTTGTTTATACACTGATCAGCTGATGAACATTTGGTTTGTTTCCACTTTCAGCTATTTTGAATAAAGCTGCTATGAACATCTGTGTACACATTTTGCTGCAGACATATGTTTTCATTTCTTGCTTATTCATTTTTGCAATAACTTAAAGTCACACTTTGTCTAAGTTTGTTGTTTTCTGAGATTTGGGTAATATAACCATATCAGACTCCCTGTGAAATGACAGCTTTGGAGTCTAAAGGCAGTTTTTGTCAAATGTCTGGGTGCATCAATTTGCCCTCCTGCCAACACTCTCAAAATTAGCCCTTGAGTCAGCAGGAATGATGGTGATGCATAATGCTTAACATTTAAAAGTAATGAACACCTTATGTTCTCAAGTTCCTATTCTTAGAAAATCAGAGGAGGGTGTGGGAAGAGAAAGTGCAATCCAGCCAAAGTGAACATGAGCAAACCTATTACATATATAAAAGTGCATGTGTGGTCACACTAAAGCATTGCGCATGTGTCTGAGGATGAGAGTAGCAAAAAAAATGAGGCTGAGAAAGAAGGGGACTCAACTGTGAATGACTTTGAATGACAGTTTAAGAAGCCTGAACTCTGGACCAAGGGAGTGGGAAGCTAAGGTTTTCATAACCAGAAGAATGGCATTCCCAGATCTCTGTTTTGGAAAGATGACTGGCAAGGTGACTGAGAGTTAGGGGGAAACATGCAAATTATATGACATAGGACTCTTTCTCTTGCAGATGATAGAAAACCTAATGAATTCTAGCTTGAGCAAAATTTTTAATTTATTGGCTTCTATTTCTCTATAACACAGGAGCAGATTCAGTTTCTGACTTGCTACCTCTTGGTTCTGCTTTCTTGGTGTTGACTCATTCTCAAGCCACTTCTCTTATAGTCCCAAGGTGGCATCCAGCCAGGAAAAACAGAATTGTTGTCCCAGTTTCTCAACCAAAGTCCCAACATTCAAGTGACTGGGACCAGCTCAGGTCATAAGAACACCCATGAAATAATTACTGGGAACCAGAGAATACTACTGGCCTAGTCTAGGTCAGTGCTACTCAAAGTGTGGTCCGTGGACCAATGCCTGTTTCCACATTTTTGTTACCATCTACAACAAGATAAGTTTAGACAATCAGCCATAAAAATAAACGAAATTGAGTTCTTTGTAGTGAGGTGGGTGGACCTAGAGTCTGTCATACGGAGTGAAGTAAGTCAGAAAAACAAATACCATATGCTAACACATAGATATGGAATCTAAACAAACAAAAATGGTTCTGAAGAACCTAGGGGCAGGACAGGAATAAAGACACAGAGAATGGACCTGAGGACACGGGGAGGGGGAAGGGTAAGCTGGAATGAAGTGAGAGAGTGGCATGGACATATATACACCACCCAATGTAAAACAGATAGCTAGTGGGAAACAGCCGCATAGCACAGGGAGATCGGCTCGGTGCTTTGCAGCCACCTAGAGGGTTGGGATAGGGAGGGTGGGAGGGAGATGCCAGAGGCAGGAGATATGGGGATATATGTATATGTATAGCTGATTCACTTTGTTATACAGCAGAAACTAACACGCCATTGTAAAGCAATTATACTCCAATAAAGATGTTAAAAAAAAAGTTAAGTATAGAAACTGAGGATGGTTAGAAACTTGTACTGCAATTTGAGAGAGTCATTAAATTTAATAATAAAAACTGAGTCTTATATTTTGTATGTCATAGTTCGTGTGTCATTTTTCCAGTGATTCATTTTGCCTATATTTTATACAAGTACCAGTCCACAGTGGATGGGGGTGTGGGAGATGAAGCAAACTGGTCCTTCACCACAGATAGTCTGAGAAACCGTGGTCTCATATACATGGTCCACTGTGAAGCCTGCGGGTGAATCAACATTCTGGAAGCACACAGGGAGACTTTGGGGAGCTCTTCTCCCCTCGCCATGAAAGAAGGCAAAAATAAATGTCCACTATAATCGGGATCTTAGTTGGAGAGAGGAAGGACATTCGCAGACTTACTTTAGCTCTCTTATTTTCTCAAGCTTTTGTCCACGTTGATCTGCCCTTATTCAGAGTCCCTAGTAAGAATTTACTCTGCATAAGCTTTGGATATGGCCAGTTTAATAGGCTAAACATTACATGGGCATTCACCTGCCTTGCCCATTAAAACTTGTATTACTAGAATCAAAGCATTTGAATGGCTCTCTTAAGCCATTAAGAGAAAAACAACTTTGAGCTAGACTAACACAAGGTAATTACTAAGCTGAGCGAAATTCCTCTGCCATGCTCTTGGCACTGAGGTATGGAAACTCTACAGCCCTATAAGAAGTCTGAAGGAAAAAAATGTTTTATACAAATTTCAGGGGTCTAAGTTTCTCATTAAAAGTACATTTTAGAAAGTTGTTTTAAGTTAACTTGCTAGGGCAGTTGTACGGCAAGCAGACGGATGTAGCAATTTGTCAAACTGCAGCTTTCATCTCTCTTTTAAAATAATATGGAAACAATAAAAACACAATTAAAACTAAAATTAAAAAAGCATAATCTGAAAGAGTATTTTGATTTTTTTCTAATTAAAGCTCTGCAATTAAAGTTTTGCTGGAGAACAACCTGTGTTTTTCATCTCACAAAGGGCTAATAAATGCACCGAATTTGAGATGTCTGCTAAAACTCAGAGCTGGAAGTGACCTTGGAGAACCTTCTAGTCTGGCTTTCTCATTTTACAAATTGGAAACTGAGGCCAGAGCAGGTTTCTTTCTTTTTTCCTTAATCCTTTCTTTCATGTGTGTGTTTTCTCTTGGTGTCTGCACCTAATTTAGTCACTCAATATAGGACTTGCTTCTTTCCAGTATGAAGACAAGGACTCAACAAACACCAAAGTTTATGCAGTACTACCTCGAAATCTGCAATTTTTGCCTAAGTGAACTTCACAAACCATTGAGATAGTAATGCATTTTTGTGAAAACCAAATGGAAATACAGCATGTGCCTTCATGCCCTCTGCAATAAAATAAGCTGAATGTAACTTCAATATACTTTGGTGACCTCAGCTTAGTCTAATAAACAGCTGTGATACTTCAGAGGAGCAGGTGTAGGCGGTCTGGGACATGGACACAAATGTGCATTGTCTCCAGCAGTGCCCCACAAACCTGCTATCATTTTAAAAATCCATCACCTGTAGTTTAGGAGTTTACCTCTTTTTCATAAAAACACAAGAATTGTTTGCCAAATGTACATATGCAGTGCAAAACTGACCTATGACAGAACTGTCTTTAGCAGGTCACGGGGCTACCCTAAAGAGTTAATGTAGTTTGGATCACTTTTATCCCCTCAGGGGGTGAGGGAACGACAGGAAGGAAATGGAATATAACAAATAATATAAGATTTGGTGGGTACTTAATTTGTGCCCCAAACTTTCACTCATTTCATTTTTTAACTATCTTGTGAGAGAAGAAATAGTTCTCTCACTCACAGATAACAAGACTGAGCCCCAGAAAGATTAAATAACTTGCCCAAGGCCATAAGCGCTAAAAAGCGAAAAAGTAAGGATTTGAACCAAGCTTGCTTTGGTCCCAGACGTGCATCTTCAGTCCACACAATACTGTCTCAGAGAGTAGAGTCACTGCGTCTTGATCACTGACTTCATTTTAACATGCCAGGAGCTATATTTTGCTGTATAACAAACCACCCCAAAAATTAGTGGCTTAAAACAATGAACATTTTATTTGCTCATAATTCTGCAATCTGGGTGGGGCTTGGCTGGGTGACCCTTCTGTTGATCTTACTGATGGCTACTCACGTGGATTCATCCAGCTGGCAGGTCAGCAGGGGCCTGGGCTTGACTGAGACACTGGGATGGCCAGGCTTGTCTCTCAGGGCCTCTCCCTCTTATGTGGCTTTTCTGACAGCCTCTCCACATAGCTGTAGCAGGCTAACCGAATTCTTATAAAGCAGATCATGGCTCTGAAGAGAACAAAAGCAGAACTTCTTAAGGCTTGGAACAAGAACTGATAGAGCATGACTCTGCCACTTCCAGTTAATTAAAATAAGTCATACTCCCAACTCAGGTTCTAAGAAAGAGGACTACACAGAGGCAAATACTGGGAGATCACGGGGGGCCAACAAGGTAACAGTGGTCGCTATACTCTTCTTGAACTGTGGCACAATCAACTGTAAAAGTTGCTGTTTCTTCTATACCTTCCATTTTTCTTATGTCCAGTTTTTCACTCTTTTCCTGTTTGTTTCTCCACTTTCTCCTACCATTTCTTAGCTTTTCTGCATTGTAACTGGCCTTCCCTAGGCAGCCACAAATAAAGGATGCCCATCTCCTTCAGAGCAGTGAACTGACCAATCGCATCTTGTCAACCCTATTCTTCAGGTCATCAGTCTTTGTTAAAGTGTTCTACTGACAGAGGTTGCTTTGTCTAGGTTTTTGTTTCATCTTGTTTTGCTTTATAAACTGCGTTCAAAGCTGGAAGTCTAATGTAAAGGAAATAGGACATTACTGCCTCAAGAAGCAACTTAAGTGAGTACATTTAAAAGCTTCACCCTTATAAATAAAAGTTAGAATCTATCATACTCCTCTTCAGTTTTACCTGCAAGAAGGCAAGATGTCCAGTTCAATGGCCAAGGCAAGAAATCAATGTTTATCATGTTCTACATGCTTTAACTTCCTTTAGCAGTCATTCACCAGGGCAGAGAAGGAAGAGAGGCCTGTAGGAATCAGATAACTTCCAGCATTACAATTCTAGTTCACAGCAGGTTGCTTCTTACACGTAGCTAAAATGAGATCCGATTAAATTTCCATTGAATCATTCAACCTGTCTGATCACTGCTTTCTGCTGTCAGGAGAGTTTCAAGAGTACTAAGAATTAGGGCCAGGAGAACTTGCTGTACAGATACCACAAGCATGAAGAGGGCAAAGGAAATAAGAGAAAAGAATTGTAAACACCCAAGGTGAAAATTCTTGCAGAAGGGGATCATGGGTTTCCATTTGAAATACTGACGAATTCAAATGAAAGTTAAAAGTTGAAACGTGAATTACCCTTCAAGTGTTTCCAAATCCATTCACTGACAATGTTGATCATTGTGTCTTTTATTCTGCACCCTGAGGCCAGTCACTGGATCCTTGATTGTTGCATTACATCTCCACCAGACATTTAGGTGCAAAAATGAAAGGGGATTAAATTTAATTTGGCTATGAATTGCTCAAGTGAAGGAGGCAACTGAGATAAAATGTCTTTGTTACTATTTTAGACTAATTCATTGACTCTAATCTGTGTTCTGTCGTCACTAACATCAAAAGTTGATTGAAAATGGATGTAAATTCATACATAAATAATACACAAACTCATGACAACCCTCATAATGATTTACAAAGTCCAATAAATATTCTAAGAAAATTTGGAGAATCTGACTAGATTCTGATGTTCTCAGGAAGAAAACGTTGATAAGTTTATCAAAGAAATTTTTGAATGAAGAATATGAACGGCAGCCACACTAGATATTTAAGTACAGCATAAAGCTGAGCTGGAGGGAGTGGTGCCCACCAGCACCAGTGTCCACATGGTGGGGAGAGCGCCAACGGTGGCTGCCGCCAGTTGACTCTGTCCCCAGGGTGAACAGCAGTCGTCACCATCCCTCACCCCATGCCTCTCTGGGAAACTCTCCAAGACCAGTAAGCATTTTTTGTGAGAAGTCTCTTTTAAAACTGCTTTTGCTATATCCCATAAATTTTGGCATCAACATGTCTCATGGTCTGCCTGAAGGACAGGGCCTGGATCTGACCCCATCTCTTCATCCCAACCTCCAATTCTCCCCCTGGACCAGCCTTCACCACCCTCAGCCTCAAGTCACCTGTCATGGTCTCCCACACGAGCTCCACGCTTTTTACCTTTTTGCTCACATGTTAGCTTCTGCCCTTTTATATGGAAAATAAACACTCTATGGTGAAAAAAAAATAAGGCTATGATAATTAAAATAAGACACTACAGAAAGAAGGAAAAATATAAAGATATAGAACACACACTAGACAGTCCAGAATTGATTTTTTTCCATACAAGAATTGGCTAGGAAACAAAAGTGACATCACCAGAAAGGAAGAACTATTCATTAACTTGTGCAGGAATAACTGGGTAGGAATTTAAGGGAAATAAAATTAATTTAGACCCATCTTTCATAGTGTATAACAAAATAAATCCCAGATATATTAAAAAGTTAAATATTTTTAAAACATCCTTTTCCAAATGCCTGCTCCAACAAGGTATTAGATCTGTGAATTTAAAACCAAGGATGACTTCCTAAGCTTAAAATCCTTTTAAGAAATCATAAAACAAAAGACCAACTGTTCAGACTACATAAAATTTGAAACTTCTATTTGTAAAAAAAAAAAAAAAGAGTAGCAAAACCAACTTTTTAAAAAGAACAACAGCAGATTGAGAAAATGCATTATTTTACTATTATAGCAAAAGAAAACATTTTCACATTTATTTTTGATTTTTTAAAAAAATGTTTGTTTATCTTTGGCTGCGTTGGGTCTCCATTGCTGCGTGCGGGCTTTTCTTTAGTTGCGGCGAGTGGGGGCTACTCTTCATTGTGGTACACGGGCTTCTCATTGTGGTGGCTTCTCTTGTTGCAGAGCACAGGCTCTAGGCGTGCGGGCTTCATTAGTTGCAGCACGCAGGCTCAGTAGTTGTGGCTCGCGGGCTCTAGAGTACAAGCTCAGCAGTTATGACACACGGGCTTAGTTGCTCCGTGGCATGTGGGATCTTCCTGGACCAGGGCTCGAGCCCATGTACCCTGCATTGGCAGGTGGATTCTTAAACACTGTGCCACCAGGGAAGTCCCAGAAGTTCATCTTCTTTAGCAATTTATTTTCATATATGGAAAGGAAAAGAAAAATGGTTAAAAAAAAACCTCTATGTCCTTACTGCATAGTTAATTCATGAAACCCTGCTGCGCCTTACTGTACTCCTTGCTCCACAGTATTCCAGTCATTTTATTTTCACATTGTCTGAAGACAAGTGTATTTATGGAGCAGACTACTTGAAATAGGAACTGTCCACTAAACCTTGAAAATGTAGTCGCTGCGTCTATAGCTGACTTACCATTCTGGTGCTCTCTCTCAACCCTGAAGCTCTTAGAAGAGACCTTTTATCCACTTTATAAGTATCAGGCCCAACATGACATATAAGCATTTCACAAAATAGTTTGAATTTTGGAATAATTTTGATTCAAATACTTGGATGCAGAGATGGAGAAATGAAGGAGGCAAGAAGGTATTATTCCTCTGTTCAGCCCCTTGCACTAGGTTTGTGTCCCAAGGAAAGAGGAGCATCTCTGTGTTTCTACATGGAGCACGGCCCTAAGGAGAGTGAAAGGCGCACAGGGCTGTCCTGCCATCTTCAGGGTGTGAACCACTCTTCCAGGTTTCCTGGCAGACTAGAAAATATGGCTCTTTCATGGAGGGCACACAGCAGTGTCAGTGTGACAGAGCCATCCTCGGATACCTTAGCTGACACCTGACATTCCAGTGGCTGCCAAAGTGGAAGAACAAATGGAACATGTTTTTGAAACCCATGCAAACACCTCTGAGGATGCTCAGTGTGTGTGTACTTAGGGACCAAAATGCTACAACAAGACAGAACTATAAACCAGGAAATTTTTGCTTGATACCATTTCTCGAACTCTATTTACGCCCACAAATAGGTGAAACCCAAGGTAATTCAGGTCACACTGACAGATGCATTTGGCCAAGTTGGTACGTTGAATACCAACCGTTGAGTTTCTTGACCTCATCTGAACAGTTCTCTGATGTGTGTGGTCAAAGGAAGGTCACGGATCTCAGGAAAGCATCTCCCTACCACACCTGCTCTGTCTCTGTGTTCTTTGTTCCTGTAAGTCCCCAGTTTACTGCCATCTCCTGCCCCCGCTCTCCTTGCTGGCACAGGCTTTTTTGAATATGATGTGTCTCTTTCCTGGCTCATTCTTTGGCATTTCACTGAAACACCTGCTATCAGACCTCAGGAATAGGGAGAGTTATTTTTTGCCTGGTCAGGAATGAGCATTTGGTGGGAGTCATTTCTTTAGTGTGCATTGCTCTGAACCCAGTGCTTTGGGTGTGGAGGTCCAAGGCATTTCCTTGGGGAATCTGGTCAGCTTCCTGGTATAGAAGACTTAAGTTAGCCACAATCCTTAAAGCAGTCCTATGAGAACATATAAAATACACTTCTATGTTAGAAATGTCCTAGCATTTTTGGAATTAGGTACTTTTGAGTGTTTTTATTCCATAGACATCACGGATGCCATATCTCAACTGCATTTCAGTTACTGACTTATACTTCCGCAGTATAAACTTTGTAACTTCTTGACCACGAACTAGGCTGAGCACTGAGCTTGCTTCCTTTCTTTCCCTCCCTCCCTCCCCCTTTCCCCTTCCTTCTTCACTCCCTCCCTCCTCTCCTTCCTCCTTCCTTCTTTCCTCCCTCCCTCCATCTCCCTCCTTCTCCTTCCTTCTCTCTCTCTCTCTCTCTCTCTCTTTCCCTCTCTGGCTTGGGTGATTGTTGATGCCATTCAGAAACAGAGAAGATGATCTGTTCAGTTTCTAATATGTCAAATTTGAATTATCTAAACAGGTAGAGATATCCTCTACCCAGTTATGTCATACATAGTAGAAACTTTATAAACACCTGTGATTAAATATATTTGGGGTCCAGTTCTGGAGCTCAGCAGAGAGGGCAGCCTGAAGATGTAAGTAGGGGTCTTCAACATACAGGGTGGATGACATGGGCGTCTTGGGTTTAGAAGATGTCCCTTGGGGAATCTGCACAATGGGAGAGTGAAGGACAAAGCTCTGGGGAAACAGACCAGGGGCCGGCAGAGGACCTGAGAAAGAGCAGTTAGAGAAAAGTGAAGATAACCAGGAAAGAGAGAGGTAATGGAAACTGAGGGAAGAGAAGATGCAAGAGAGGCTGTGTGACAAAGAAGAAAAGGCCTGCAGTGCCCTGAATCCTGCAGCCCCCAACCCTGGCACCTGGGGGCAGGGAGCAATCACTATATAGTCACAAAGTTTGTTGCTTTTTATAGAGAGGAAGGACTCATTCAGAACCAGAATGAGCAACATTGCCCCCTTTAAACATTATTTTTTATTAATAAACCTCCACAGAATTAACAGTATTTTATTTTTTAAAAATTTGTCTCTTCTTATTTTTTTTTAACCATTATTCATCATCTCTTTGATTACTTGCTCAAACCCAGTACACGTGTATAGGGGTATCAGAATTGAGAAGTGAGGGAAACCACTTTATTAACAAGAGAAGAGTGCTTATTCATATAGTTCCTTTAGTCCTCAGTCTTATAATGTCTACTCATTTTCAGATAAATTTCCCCCCTTTCCTTTAATGAAGTTATGTCATAGACCTGTAACACAGATTCTTTGCTTAAATGTAAAAACATTAAAAAATAAATGTGTACTCCCTTCACTCATTTCTCCTACCACCCCACCCCCTGCCTCTGGCAATCACTAATCTGTTTCCTGTGTCTGAGCTTGTTTTGTGTTTTGTTTGTTTGTTTTAGGGTCCACATATAAGAGAGGTCAAATGGTATTTGTCATTCTCTTTCTGACTTATTTCACTTAGCATCATGCTGTCCACCCATGTTGTTGCAAATGGCAAGATTTTCTTTTTTTTTTTGTGGTACGGGGGCCTCTCACCATTGTGGCCTCTCCTGTTGCAGACCACAGGCTCCGGATGCACCGGCCCAGCAGCCGTGGCCCACGGGCCCAGCCGTTCTGCGGCATGGGGGATCTTCCCGGACCGGGGCACGAACCCATGTCCCCTGCATCGGCAGGCAGACTCTCAACCACTTCACCACCAGGGAAGCCCAAGATTTCATTCTTTTTATGGCTGAGTAATATTCCATCGTGTGTGTATGTGTGTGTGTGTATATATAATGTATATAAAATTCTTCATTCATTCATCCATTGATAGACACTTCTGTTGTTTCCATATCTTGGCTATTGTAAAATAATGCTGTAGTGAATATGGGGGTGCATATGTATTTTTGAGTTAGTGTTTTTGTTTTCTTTGGATAAATACCCAGAAGTAGAATTACTGGGTCATATGGTAGTTATAGTTTTCATTTTTTGCAGAACCTCCATAATGTTTTCCACAGTGGCTGCACCAGTCTATATTCTTACCGACAGTGCACAAGGGTTCCCTTTTCTCCACATCCTCACCAATACTTGTTATTTCTTGGCTTGTTGATAATAGCCATCCTAACAGGTGTGAAGTGATATCACATTGTGGTTTTGATTTGCGTTTCCCTGACGACTAATGATGTTGACCTCCTTTTAGATTACTGATTCAGTCTTCTTACTAGTAATTGGTCTGTTCCTATTTTCTACTTAATCATGATTCTCTCTTCATAGTTGTATATTTCTGGGAATTTTTATTTCTTCTAGGTTGTCCAATTTCTTGGTGTATAATTTTTCATAGTAGTCTCTTATGATCCTTTGTATTTATGTTGTACCATTTGTGATATTTCCTCTTCTACTTCTGTTTTATTTGTTTGAGTCCTCCCTTTTTTTCTTGGTAACTCTAGCTAAAGACTTGTCAATTTTGTTTATCGTTTCAAAGAACCAGCTCTAAGTTTCACTGAACTTCTGTATTGTCTTTTTGGTCTCTGTTTCTGCTGTAATCTTTGTGATTTCCTTACTTCTACTAACTTTGAGCTTCATTTGTTCTTCTTTTTCTACTTCCTTGAAGTGTAAAGTTTCTTGAGGTAGGTATTTTTTTTTTTTTTTTTTTTTTTTTTTAAGTTTATTTATTTATTTTTTTAATTAGTTTCTGCTTTATAACAAAGTGAATCAGTCATACATATACATCTGTTCCCACATCCCTTCCCTCATGCATCTCCCTCCCTCCCACCCTCCCCATCCCACCCCTCCAGGCGGTCACAAAGCACCGAGCTGATCTCCCTGTGCTCTGCGGCTGCTTCCCACTATCTATCTACCTGACGTTTGGTAGTGTATACACGTCCATGCCTCTCTTTCGCCTTGTCACAGCCCACCCTTCCCCCTCCCCATATCCTCAAGTCCATTCTCAAGTAGGTCTGCGTCTTCATTCCCGTTTTGCCCCTAGGTTCTTCATGACATTTTTTTTTTAAATTCCGTATATATGTGTTAGCATACGGTATTTGTCTTTCTCTTTCTGACTAACTTCACTCTGTATGACAGACTCTAGGTCTATCCACCTCATTACAAATAGCTCAGTTTCGTTTCTTTTTATGGCTGAGTAATATTCCATTGTATATATGTGCCACATCTTCTTTATCCATTCATCCGATGATGGACACTTAGGTTGTTTCCAGCTCCGGGCTATTGTGAATAGAGCTGCAATGAACATTTTGGTACATGTCTCTTTTGGAATTATGGTTTTCTCAGGGTATATGCCCAGTAGTGGGATTGCTGGGTCATATGGTAGTTCTATTTGTAGTTTTTTAAGGAACCTCCATACCGTTCTCCATAGTGGCTGTACCAATTCACATTCCCACCAGCAGTGCAAGAGTGTTCCCTTTTCTCCACACCCTCTCCAGCATTTATTGTTTCTAGATTTCTCTTTTTTTTTTTTTTAATTAGTTTCTGCTTTATAACAAAGTGAATCAGTCATACATATACATCTGTTCCCACATCCCTTCCCTCATGCATCTCCCTCCCTCCCACCCTTCCCATCCCACCCCTCCAGGCGGTCACAAAGCACCGAGCTGATCTCCCTGTGCTCTGCGGCTGCTTCCCACTATCTATCTACCTTACGTTTGGTAGTGTATATATGTCCATGCCTCTCTTTCGCTTTGTCACAGCTTACCCTTCCCCCTCCCCATATCCTCAAGTCCATTCTCAAGTAGGTCTGTGTCTTTATTCTCGTTTTGCCCCTAGGTTCTTCATGACATTTTTTTTTTAAATTCCGTATATATGTGTTAGCATACGGTATTTGTCTTTCTCTTTCTGACTAACTTCACTCTGTATGACAGACTCTAGGTCTATCCACCTCATTACAAATAGCTCAGTTTCGTTTCTTTTTATGGCTGAGTAATATTCCATTGTATATATGTGCCACATCTTCTTTATCCATTCATCCGATGATGGACACTTAGGTTGTTTCCAGCTCCGGGCTATTGTGAATAGAGCTGCAATGAACATTTTGGTACATGTCTCTTTTGGAATTATGGTTTTCTCAGGGTATATGCCCAGTAGTGGGATTGCTGGGTCATATGGTAGTTCTATTTGTAGTTTTTTAAGGAACCTCCATACCGTTCTCCATAGTGGCTGTACCAATTCACATTCCCACCAGCAGTGCAAGAGTGTTCCCTTTTCTCCACACCCTCTCCAGCATTTATTGTTTCTAGATTCCTTGATGATGGCCATTCTGACTGGTGTGAGATGATATCTCATTGTAGTTTTGATTTGCATTTCTCTAATGATTAATGATGTTGAGCATTCTTTCATGTGTTTGTTGGCAGTCTGTATATCTTCTTTGGAGAAATGCCTATTTAAGTCTTCTGCCCATTTTTGGATTGGGTTGTCTGTTTTTTTGCTATTGAGCTGCATGAGCTGTTTATAAATTTTGGAGATTAATCCTTTGTCAGTTGCTTCATTTGCAAATATTTTCTCCCATTCTGAGGGTTGTCTTTTGGTCTTCTTTATGGTTTCCTTTGCTGTGCAAAAGCTTTGAAGTTTCATTAGGTCCCATTTGTTTATCTTTGTTTTTATTTCCATTTCTCTAGGAGGTGGGTCCAAAAGGATCTTGCTGTGATTTATGTCATAGAGTGTTCTACCTATGTTTTCCTCTAAGAGTTTGATAGTTTCTGGCCTTACATTTAAGTCTTTAATCCATTTTGAGCTTATTTTTGTGTATGGTGCTAGGGAATGATCTAATCTCAAACTTTTACATGTCCCTGTCCAGTTTTCCCAGCACCACTTATTGAAGAGGCTGTCCTTTCTCCACTGTACATTCCTGCCTCCTTTATCAAAGATAAGTTGGCCATATGTGCGTGGGTTTATCTCTGGGCTTTCTATCCTGATCCACTGATCTATCTTTCTGTTTTTATGCCAGTACCAGACTGTCTTAATTACTGTAGCTTTGTAGTATAGTCTGAAGTCAGGGAGCCTGATTCCTCCAGCTCCGTTTTTCGTTCTCAAGATTGCTTTAGCTTTTCGGGGCCTTTTGTTTTTCCAAACAAATTTTGAAATTTTTTGTTCTAGTTCTGTGAAAAATGCCATTGGTAGTTTGATAGGGATTGCATTGAATCTGTAGATTGCTTTCGGTAGTAGAGTCATTTTCACAATATTGATTCTTCCAATCCAGGAGCATGGTATATCTCTCCATCTATTTGTATCATCTTTAATTTCTTTCATCAGTGTCTTATAGTTTTCTGCATACAGGTCTTTTGTCTCCTTAGGTAGGTTTATTCCTAGATATTTTATTCTTTTTGTTGCAATGGTAAATGGGAGTGTTTTCTTGATTTCATTTTCAGATTTTTCATCATTAGTGTATAGGAATGCCAGAGATTTCTGTACATTAATTTTATATCCTGCTACTTTACCAAATTCATTGATTAGCTCTAGTAGTTTTTCGGTAGCATCTTTAGGATTCTCTATGTATAGTATCATGTCATCTGCAAACAGTGACAGCTTTACTTCTTCTTTTCCAATTTGGATTCCTTTTATTTCCTTTTCTTCTCTGATTGCTGTGGCTAAAACTTCCAAAACTATGTTGAATAAGAGTGGTGAGAGTGGGCAGCCTTGTCTTGTTCCTGATCTTAGTGGAAATGGTTTCAGTTTTTCACCATTGAGGACAATGTTGGCTGTGGGTTTGTCATATATGGCCTTTATTATGTTGAGGAAAGATCCCTCTATACCTACTTTCTGCAGGGTTTTTATCATAAATGGGTGTTGAATTTTGTCGAAAGCTTTCTCTGCATCTATTGAGATGATCATATGGTTTTTCTCCTTCAACTTGTTAATATGGTGTATTACATTGATTGATTTGCGTATATTGAAGAATCCTTGCATTCCTGGGATAAACCCCACTTGATCATGGTGTATGATCCTTTTAATGTGCTGTTGGATTCTGTTTGCTAGTATTTTGTTGAGGATTTTTGCATCTATGTTCATCAGTGATATTGGCCTGTAGTTTTCTTTCTTTGTGACATCCTTGCCTGGTTTTGGTATCAAGGTGATGTCGGCCTCGTAGAATGAGTTTGGGAGTGTTCCTCCCTCTGCTATATTTTGGAAGAGTTTGAGAAGGATAGGTGTTAGCTCTTCTCTAAATGTTTGATAGAATTCACCTGTGAAGCCATCTGGTCCTGGGCTTTTGTTTGATGGAAGATTTTTAATCACAGTTTCAATTTCAGTGCTTGTGATTGGTCTATTCATATTTTCTATTTCTTCCTGAGTCAGTCTTGGCAGGTTGTGCATTTCTAAGAATGTGTCCATTTCTTCCAGGTTGTCCATTTTATTGGAATAGAGTTGCTTATAGTAATCTCTCATAATCTTTTGTATTTCTGCAGTGTCAGTTGTTACTTCTCCTTTTTCATTTCTAATTCTATTGATTTGAGTCTTCTCCCTTTTTTTCTTGATGAGTCTGGCTAATGGTTTGTCAATTTTGTTTATCTTCTCAAAGAACCAGCTTTTAGTTTGGTTGATCTTTGCTATCGTTTCCTTCATTTCTTTTTCATTTATTTCTGATCTGATCTTTATGATTTCTTTCCTTCTGCTAGCTTTGGGGTATTTTTGTTCTTCTTTCTCTAATTGCTTTAGGTGCAGGGTCAGGTTGTTTACTCGAAATGCTTCCTGTTTCTTAAGGTGGGATTGTATTGCTATAAACTTCCCCCTTAGAACTGCTTTTGCTGCGTCCCATAGGTTTTGGGTCGTCGTGTCTCCATTGTCATTTGTTTCTAGGTATTTTTTAATTTCCTCTTTGATTTCTTCAGTGATCACTTCGTTATTGAGTAGTGTATTGTTTAGCCTCCATGTGTTTGTATTTTTTACACATCTTTTCCTGTAATTGATGTCTAGTCTCATAGCATTGTGGTCGGAGAAGATACTTGATACAATTTCAATTTTCTTAAAATTACCGAGGCTTGATTTGTGACCCAAGATATGATCTATCCTGGAGAATGTTCCATGAGCACTTGAGAAAAATGTGTATTCTGTTGTTTTTGGATGGAATGTCCTATAAATATCAACTAAGTCCATCTCGTTTAATGTATCATTTAAAGCTTGTGTTTCCTTATTTATTTTCATTTTGGATGATCTGTCCATTGGTGAAAGTGGAGTGTTAAAGTCCCCTACTATGAGTGTGTTACTGTCGATTTCCCCTTTTATGGCTGTTAGTATTTGCCTTATGTATTGAGGTGCTCCTATGTTGGGTGCATAAATATTTACAATTGTTATATCTTCTTCTTGGATCGATCCCTTTATCGTTATGTAGTGTCCTTCCTTGTCTCTTCTAATAGTCTTTATTTTAAAGTCTATTTTGTCTGATATAAGAATTGCTACTCCAGCTTTCTTTTGATTTCCATTTGCATGGAATATCTTTTTCCATCCCTTTACTTTCAATCTGTATGTGTCTCTAGGTCTGAAGTGGGTCTCTTGTAGACAGCATATATATGGGTCTTGTTTTTGTATCCATTCAGCCACTCTGTGTCTTTTGGTGGGAGCATTTAGTCCATTTACATTTAAGGTAATTATTGATATGTATGTTCCTATTCCCATTTCCTTAATTGCTTTGGGTTCGTTATTGTAGGTATATTCCTTCTGTTGTGTTTCTTGCCTAGAGAAGTTCCTTTAGCATTTGTTGTAAAGCTGGTTTGGTGGTGCTGAACTCTCTCAGCTTTTGCTTGTCTGTAAAGGTTTTAATTTCTCCATCAAATCTGAATGAGATCCTTGCTGGGTAGAGTAATCTAGGTTGCAGGTTTCTCTCCTTCATCACTTTAATTATGTCCTGCCACTCCCTTCTGGCTTGTAGGGTTTCTGCTGAGAGATCAGCTGTTAACCTTATGGGGATTCCCTTGTGTGTTATTTGTTGTTTTTGCCTTGCTGCTTTTAATATGATTTCTTTGTGTTTAATTTTTGACAGTTTGATTAATATGTGTCTTGGTGTATTTCTCCTTGGATTTATTCTGTATGGGACTCTCTGTGCCTCCTGGACTTGATTAACTATTTCCTTTCCCAAATTAGGGAAGTTTTCAACTATAATCTCTTCAAATATTTTCTCAGTCCCTTTCTTTTTCTCTTCTTCTTCTGGAACCCCTATAATTCGAATGTTGGTGCGTTTAATGTTGTCCCAGAGATCTCTGAGACTCTCCTCTGTTCTTTTCATTCTTTTTTCTTTATTTTGCTCTGCATCAGTTATTTCCACTATTTTATCTTCCACCTCACTTATCCGTTCTTCTGCCTCAGTTATTCTGCTATTGATCCCATCTAGAGTATTTTTCATTTCATTTATTGTGTTTTTAATCGATGCTTGATTCATCTTTAGTTCTTCTAGGTCCTTGTTAACTGTTTCTTGCATGTTGTCTATTCTATTTCCAAGATTATGGATCATGGAAATAGAATCTTGGATCAGCTTTACTATCATTATTCTGAATTCTTTTTCAGGTAGACTGCCTATTACCTCTTCATTTGTTAGGTCTGGTAGGTGTTTATCTTGCTCCTTCACCTGCTGTGTGTTTTTCTGCCTTCTCATTTTGCTTATGTTACTGTGTTTGGGGTCTCCTTTTTGCCGGCTGCAGATTCGTAGTTCCCGTTGTTTTTGGTGTCTGACCCCAGTGGCTAAGGTTGTTTCAGTAGGTTGGGTAGGCTTCCTGGTGGGGGGGACTAATTCCTGTGCTCTGGTGGTTGAGGCTCGATCTTGTCTTTCTGGTGGACAGGTCCACGTCTGGTGGTGTGTTTTGGGGTGCCTATGGCCTTATTATGTTTTTAGGTAGCCTCTCTGCTAATGGGTGGGGTTGTGTTCCTGCCTTGCTAGTTGCTTGGCATAGGGTGACCTGCACTGTAGCTTGCTGGTCGTTGACTGAAGCTGGGTGCTGGTGTTGGGATGGAGATCTCTGGGAGATTTTCGCTGCTTGATATTATGTGGAGCTGGGAGGTCTGTTGTGGACCCGTGTCCTGAAGTTGGCTCTCCCACTTCAGAGGCACAGCACTGGCTCCTGGCTGCAGCACCAAGAGCCTTTCATCCACCCGGCTCAGAGTAACAGGGAGAAAAAGTAGAAAGAAAGAATTAGTAGAAGAAAGAAAGAGAGAGGGAAAGAAAGGAAGAAGGGAAGAAAGGAAGGAAGGAAGGAAGGAAGAAAGAAAGGAGGGAGGGAGGGAGGGAGGAAGGATGGAAAGAAAGGAGGGAGGGAGGGAGAAAGGAAAGGAAGAAAGACAGGAGGGAGGGAGGAAGGAAAGAAAAAGAAAGTGGAAAGAAGAAGGGTGGGAGGGAGGAAAGAAAAAGAAAGAAGGAAAGGAGGAGCGGAGGGAGGGAGGGAGGAAGGGAGAGTAGGAAAAAAAGAAAGAGCAGGTAAAGTAAAATAGAATAAAGTATGAAATATAGTAGCGTTATTAAAATTAGAAAGTAATTATTGAAAAAAAAAAAAAAAAAACCGGACCGATAGAACCCTGAGACATATGGTGGAAGCAAAGCTATACAGAGAGAATCTTACACAGAAGATTACACATACACATTCACAAAAAGAGAGCAGGGGGAAAAATCAAAAATCTTGCTCTCCAAGTCCACCTCCTCAATTTGGGATAATTCGTTGTAAAAAGAGGAAAAGGGCGAGAAGTCTGAAATCTTGCTCTCTAAGTCCACCTCCTTAATTTGGAATAATTCGTTGTAAAAAGAGGAAAAGGGGGGAAAGTCTTAAATCTTGTCCTCAAAGTCCACTTCCTCAATTTGGGATGATTCGCTGTCCATTCATGCACTCCACAGACGCAGGGCACATCAAATGGACCGTGGAGCTTTAATCCGCTGCCTCCGAGGCTGCACAGAGAGATTTCCCTGCCTCTGCTCTCACAGCTCCCGGGTCTCAGCCTTGGACCTGGCCCCGCCTCTGCGCGTAGGTCGCCGGAGGGCGTCCGTTCTTCGCTCAGACAGGACGGGTTTAAAGGAGCCGCTGATTCGGGGGCTCTGGCTCACTCAGGCAGAGGGGAGGGAGGGGCGCGCAGTGTGGGGCGGGCCTGCGGCGGCAGAGGCCGGCGTGACGTTGCAGCAGCCCGTGGCGCTCCGTGCGCTTTCCCGGGAAAGCCGTCCCCGGGTCTCGGGGACCCCAGCAGTGGCGGGGTGCACAGGCCCCCCGGAAGGCGGGGCGGACAGTGACCCGCGCTCGCACACAGGCCCCGCGGCGGCGGCGGCGGCGGCGGCGGCGGGCCGCGGCGGGCGGGCGGCGGCGGCGGCGGCGGCCCACGCCCGTCTCCGAGGTCCGTGCCTTACCCGCGGCTCGTGCCTGTCACCGGCGCTTCCCCAAGCAGCCCTCTTAATGCCCTCTCCTCGCGCACCAGGAAACAAAAGGGAAAAAAGTCTCTTGCCTCTTCAGCAGCTCCAGACCCTTTCCCCGGACTCCCTCCGGGCTAGCCGTGGTGCACTAACTCCTTCAGGCTCTCTTCCTGCCGCCAGCCCCAGTCCTCTCCCTACGCTCCGACTGAAAGCCGATACCCGAGCCTCAGCTCCCAGCCCCGCCCGCCACGGCGGCCGAGCAGACAAGCCTCTCGGGCTGGTGTGTGCCTGAGGGCACCGGTCCTCTGTGCCGGAATCTCTCCGCTTTGCCCTCCGCACCCCTGTTGCTCTGCTCTCCTCCGCTACTCCGAAGCTTTCCCCCTCCGCCACCTGCAGTCTCCGCCCGCGAAGGGGCTTGTAGTGTGTAGAAACCTTCCCCCCTTCACGGCTCCCTCCCACTGGTGCAGGTCCCGTCCCTATCCTATTGTCTCTGTTTATTCTTTTTTTCTTTTGCCCTACCCAGGTATGTGGGGAGCTTCTTGCCTTTTGGGGGGTCTGAGGTCTTCTGTCAGCGTTCAGTAGGTGTTCTGTAGGAGTTGTTCCACGTGTAGATGAATTTCTGATGTATCTGTGGGGAGGAAGGTGATCTCCGCGTCTTACTCTTCCGCCATCTTCCTCCGGGGTCCTGAAGCATGTCCTTGCCTCCTATCACACTGGAATCCCATCAAGCCTTCAGGCTTCCTACCAGCTTACAGGATGGAATCCATGACAGGACCCCAAGGGAAATTCATTGAAAGAGGTGCCATAGTGTTTTCTTGGAAGCATGGGTTTCCTGCTGGCGTCTCCCCGCTTTTCCCCTCCATTAATGGCAGGGTCCCAATGTGTACTTGCGACCCATGCTTTTCTCAAACCAGTGCTTCTCCCGTTTAGCGCGCGCCGAGGTAGGTATTTATTGTTATGAACTTCTCTCTTACAACTGCTTTTACTGCATCCCCCAAATTTTGGCATATTTCCATTTTTGTTTGTCTCGAGGTATTTTTAAATTTCTCTCTTGATTTCTTCTTTGACCCATTGGTTGTTTTGTTCTTTTTTTCCCATGTTCACTCTTGTTTCAATTATATACAGCAGAGACCCTGACATTCAGAGTACCAAAAAAATCCCGTAACTACTGTTCCTACCAAATAGATATTTAACATATGATGCTTCTTGAGAACCTACTGTGTACATGGGGCTCTGCTAAGTACGGGAGGGGGTGGTTATAAAGAAGTATAAGGCTTGCTCTCTGCCCTCAAAGAACTTACAACAAAAGGCTGATGAACTAAGGGACACGTGGGCAGGCAATATACAAGGTGTGATACATGTACAGGAAGGTGAGGCCGCTGTGAGGTGATGGAGTTTGAAATCCAGACTTTGCTGCTTATTAGCTGTGTCAGCTTGAAAAGTTACTGAACCCCTCTGAGCTTCACTTTCCTCATTTGTAAAACGGACTACGAAGCCTACCTCGAAAGCTTATCATGATGTAAGGAGCTAAGGCACATGGAAATCTTAAGGTGTCGTTATTATGGTTTCTCTGTGCTAGATACTCAAGAACGGCTCCTGGATCTGTGGGATTTGGGTTTGGCTTTGAAGAATGGATAGGACTGAGAAAGCAGAGAGTTAGGGAAGGAAGCCATTCACCCAGAGCTCTCCGTAGGCAACAGCGTGACCTAAGTAGTGTTTGTCTTCCCGCTCTAGTATTTCATTACCACATCCTTACCCGAAAACCCCCTTTTCAGGATCCTGTTTTGCAGAGACACGTTGCTGCCACGACCGGAAACTTTCCTATGCGCCCCCCTCAGAGTCAGTCCCTCTGTGCCTTCCAAGGAAGCTGCTGTCTCGTCCAATAAGCCAGACAAAGTGGCAGTAGGTCTCAATTTACTGATCTGTAAAGTGGGGGTAACATTACCTCCCTTCCCTTCCTTAAGGTTTACTGTGAGAAGCAAACGATATCACTGATGTGGAAGCACTTTGTAATTGTGAGCTTCTAACTCCACAGGATGTCGTTAGGATGACAAACTCGGCTGCTGATTGAATCCAATTCGACGCTACGTGGAAAGATAGGCCTGACACAATATCTGGTCTGTAGGCTCTTTCTTGAGAAATGTCAAAAGGTATATATGATTAAATCAAAAGAGTGAAAAGAGATCATCTTTAAGGTCTGTTGTTCTCTCTTAGGGGAAAGTTTTTAACGTTTAAAAATCTAGAATCCATGACGTGTGCTTTGTAATCAACCCCCCAAAATGACCGTTGAGAGAAACGGGGTTCAGTCAGGCCAAGCAGGAGGGAGGAGAAGCACCTTGCCTGCTGCGGGTGTTGGGGGAGAGACCTGTGGACTGATGGAGTCTGGTAGCACTTGCCTGACATCTCAGCTGGTGGCCTCCTCTCTCACTAGCACTAGGCTAGTTTTCGCAACTCTAAAAAGAGCCGATTTTTACAAGCGTTTCCCAGTAGGTGGATTTTTTAGTTGTCCTTCTCTTTTCTGTCTGTAATGCTGTCTCCTTTGGGCAGTTTCCCCAGCACCTCCACTGGGCTTTATGACTGGATGGACATTGAGACTTTTATTCCTGTGGGTGTTGGGTTTCATTTTTATTCCTAAACCTTTATGGTCTTCTGGTCCCTTGCAGGCTGAAGCATAAGGAGGGGCTGATTTTCCTAAAGCAGAGGCCGGTGGAGGCTCTTTGGGCTGAGCAGGAGCTGGAGCTGAAGCGGGAGGCGGAGCCGGAGCCCCGACCCATTGGTGTTTTAGTAGCATGTTGTTTAATCGCCACATAGTTTTGAATTTTCCAGCTTCCTTCATGTAATTAATTTTGGTTTCATACCATTGTACCTGGAAAAAAGGTACTTGATATGATTCCAGTCCTCTTAAATTTATTAAGACTTGTTTTTGGGGGGCTTCCCTGGTGTCACAGTGGTTGAGAATCTGCCTGCCAATGTAGGGGACACGGGTTCGAGCCCTGCTCTGGGAAGATCCCACATGCCGCGGAGCAACTAGGCCCGTGAGCCACAACTACTGAGCCTGCGTGTCTGGAGCCTGTGCTCCGCAACAAGAGGGGCCGCGACAGTGAGAGGCCTGTGCACCGCGATGAAGAGTGGACCCTGCTCGCCGCAACTAGAGAAAGCCCTCGCACAGAAACGAAGACCCAACACAGCCAAAAATAAATAAATAAATAAATAAAATAAAATAAATAAATTAAAAAAGACATGTTTTTTGGCCTAACATATTCTCTATCCTGGAAAATGTTTCATGTGTACTTGAGAAGAGTGTGTATTTGTGTTGCTTTTGTATGGAATTTTCTATATATACCTGTTAAGTTCATTTGGTCTAATGTGTCATTTAAGGCTGATGTTCCCTTATCGATTTTCTGTGTGAATGATCTATCCATTGATGTAAGTGGGGTTTTAAAATTCCCTACTATGGTATTGCTGTCTGTTTCTCTCTTTAGGTCTGTTAATGTTTGCTTTATATATTTAAGTGCTTCTGTGTTGGGTGCATATATATTTACATATGTTATATCCTCTTGTTGGAGTGACTCCTTTATCGTTATAAAACTCCCCTCCACTCCGCCTTATGACACACCTGGCTCTCCTTTGTGGAAGCCAGAGAGCCCCCAGGAAAGCAGACCAGATGATACCTCAAGCTGGTCTCAAAGAAGTAGAAGTTTGATCGGGGTTTTTCATTGTCCCAGGATCCTCCCTTATAATCCTGTCCCAGGTCCAGTTCTCTCCCAGGACATTGACTACCCACATTCCAGATGGGGATAAAGAGGAAATTGTCAGGAAGGATGGTTCTTATCAGCTGGCCACTGTCACTTTCACCCCTTATTTGGAGATGCTTATCCTGTTGTTCTTCTCCTATTACCTCCATTTCATTAAGGCTTTTTTTTTTTCCTGAGGTTTTATCTTGTTCTTTCATTTGGAACATACACCTCTGTTTCTTCATTTTCTTGACCCTCTGTTTTGGTTTCTGTACAGTAGATGAAACAATCGCCTCTCTCAGCCTTGAAGGAGTGGCCTTGTGTAGGAGATGAAGCTTGTTGTTCAACCCTGCCCCAATGCTTTTTTGTCTCTCAAACCTTTGTGCTTATGCAAGCAGCCCATTACATTTTTAATAACTCCCAGTAATTGAGAATGTGCCAAGACCTGTCAGCATCCCTAATGGGAGGATCTCAGCCCCTAGATTCAGGCTGTTTAGAAGCCAGACCCTCAGGCAGTGGCTTTTTAAAGTATGAAAACGTACACAGATACATGTTTTGTAGGACCATAAGTGTAAGCTCTGCTGGCCAGGTGACCTGGCAGTCACAAAAATCAGGGCTCCAAACAAGTATATAAGCTCTTTCTGGGAGATACTGGTGAACTGGAACGAGGCAGAGGGAGAGTGCCAAGATGGCATCCACAGCCTGCATTCCTCATTCCGTAATTACGGAGAGCAGCTCCGTAATCCACTACATGTGTGCTGAACCTGAAGCCTGCCCCTCAGGCTGGAGCTCCAGGATAAGCCAAGCAGCCTCCTTCACAGATGACTGGGGTATGTGCATCAGTCTGCCTCCGGCTCAGTCCCTGGGCTGGCAGCCTGCCAAGAACCATCTCTCTGATTTGCTACAATCCCGTAGGATCCACAAATGCAAGTCCCCCTGTCCACCAGAGCCAGGCAATCAAGGGGCATCCCCTAGGCAGCAACTGCAAAAACTGGGGCGCCAGATACAAAAACCAAGGCAGTAGCCAAGTGTAAAGCTTCCTTCCAGGAGACACCGGCTCTCTGGAGGGCAGCAGAGGGAGAGCATGAAGACAGTGCCTGCCCTCCAAGGCCTCTGAAAAGGATTACAGTCAACCCCTAGATGTGTGTTTAATTAGAAGCTTGCCCCTCAGGCCACAGCCATGATGATAAGCTAATAGGTCTTCTTCACAGAAAGATAGGCTTCTGGGTCTGTTGCCTCTTGCTGTGCCCCGGGGGTGGTAGCTGCTGAAGAATTCTTTCTCCTTTGGTTGTGTGAGACCCACAAGTGTAAGCGCCACTGCCTGCCAGAGCCAGGTGATGGAGATGTGTACTCTGGCATCAGCTGCAAAAATTGGGGTATGAGCTCCTTTCTGGGTGACACTGATTTTTACAGTCCCAGGGGACCAGGAATGCAAGCTCCACTTGCCTCCAGAGCCAGGTGGTCAAGAGGTATCCCCCGCCCCAGGGGCAGCCACAGAGATCTGGGCACCAGGCACATGGAAAGAGCTCCTTCTGGGAGAAGATACTGGCGCTCTGGAGCACAGCAAAGGGAGAGTGCGAAGATGGCCCCACCAGTCTCCATCCCTGGAGACTGTTCCAGCAGGCTTCTAGAGGTGTGTGTTAAATTAAGATGCCTGCCACTCAGGTCAACACTAATATAAGCAGGTGAGCCTCCTTCACGTTAAATCAGGGCTTGATTGGCTGCCTCTGAGCTGGGCCCGGGGGCGGGTACATCTGAGCACAGGGCCGCTTTAAGAGCTGGCTCTCAGATAGCTACAGCTCTGCGTCTGAAGATGTGAGCCCTGTTGGTTTTCCAAGTTAGGGCTTTTGGGGGCTCGTCTGTCAGGTGCAGGTCCTAAAAGGTGAGGTGTCCAATGTGGGGTTCAAACTCTTTCCTTCTTGGGGAGAAGCTCCGGGTTTTGAGTTTTCTCCTGGTTGTGGCTCACTGGGGTGAGCTGGGGGTGGCGTTTATATCGAGATTGTATGCCCGTTTCCATGTGGTTTCCTTCTTGTTTGCCAGATGTGTAGTGGTCATTCAGCCGGACTTGGACTTTAGGTTTTCTTTCTTTCTTTTTTTTTTTTTTTTTTTTTTTTTGCGGTACACAGGCCTCTCACTGTTGTGGCCTCTCCCGTTGCGGAGCACAGGCTCCGGACGCGCAGGCTCAGCGGCCATGGCTCATGGGCCCAGCCGCTCCGCGGCATGTGGCATCCTCCCCGGCCAGGGCACAAACCCGCGTCCCCCGCATCGGCACGCGGACTCTCAACTGCGCCACCAGGGAAGCCCTAGGTTTTCTTAAGAGAAAAATTTTCCGTATGTAGCTGTGGACCCAGTGTGTCTGTGGGAGGAGGTGAGTTCAGGATTTTCTTATGTTGCCATCTTGAACCGGAACTTTTCTAGACTGAATTTTAAACACTCTTCAAATCATGCGACAGCTTGCTGCCTACAGGTTTTTAGAGAAAGTCATAGGAAACGAACTTTTTTTTTTTTTTTTTTGCGGTACGCGGGCCTCTCACTGCCGCGGCTTCTCCGCCGCGGAGCACAGTCTCCGGACGCGCAGGCTCAGCGGCCATGGCTCAGGGGCCCAGCCGCTCCGCGGCATGTGGGATCCTCCCGGACCGGGGCACAAACCCACGTCCTCTGCATCGGCAGGCGAACTCCCAACCACTGCGCCACCAGGGAAGCCCATGAAAGGAACTTTTTAAGTAGTATCAATGCTAAAAGAATTATCCTGGCGGCGTAAAACATTGTGAAGGTTTTCCAAAGTGCTCCTTGACACAGTAGGGCCTCCATGATTGAGATTTGAACTCCTGTGATCTGCTTAATACTGACAAGGTTATTCTAAGGGCTTTGTGCTCTCAAACATGAGCAGCATGTTATTACCCTAGATTTCAACGGAACTTCTGAAATGCCAAGAGTTTGCCTGCTGTTCCTAAGCTGGGAGAAATATAATCTGGTCCAGCAGGTCGGAGGACCTTACGTTTGGATGTGGCCCACCGTGAATGTGAAATGCTAAGTCTTCATAGCCAGATCATTTGAAATGGCCTTTCAGTTCTTAATTAGTAGATGCTTTCTCTACCACTGACTACCTGGGAGTGACGTGAAGGAGAATTTGCCTAGTTTGCAGGGGGGCGCCTGGGAGAGCCATTATCACTCACAGTGTGTTAGAAATGAAAGATTGAAGAAAAGCTGATTAAAGCCCCAGCAGCTGCCTTCACAAATGAACTTCAGGAAAAAAAGCAGTTTAGTGTAAACGTGGCAAGTCTTCATATTGGAGCCTGATGAAATTAAAGGCAATGCCAGGTAATATAAACCACTGTTGAATCTTTCTTTTATTAAAACTGGGTTAAAACAAGGAGTAGAAATTTGTCAGGTGCAGTAATTACTTTGGTACTTTACTGATGAAAGCTCTCTTGGGCAAAGCCCTCCTCATCTCTTTTCCATTTCCTCCTAAGTTAGACTTTCAGCTGCTAGAAGAGAATAAATATGAGCTAAGAAGAGGGTAACTTCAAAGCCTATCCATTTATGCATTAAATATTTCTAAGGGTAATACTGGTGATGTTTTCCCTCACTCAGTTGCCCTGAATTACTACCTTGAGAAAATTTCTAGATTATTTGGTCAATTATATTCTTAGGGGAACAGAGAAACATACATGTTGGTGACCATAGAAACAGGAAAAAAAAACTCTGATGAGACAACATCTGTTGCATGTGAAAATACTATAACCCAGCTGTTGCAGCTAAAGCAGGAGATGGAAGAAGGATACTGGGGCAGTAATAGTGGGATAAAAGAAACTGATAAAGAAGAGAAAAGTCTGTGAGGTCCTTGCTTGTAGTGTGGTCTTTGAAGCAGCATAAATGTCACCTGGAAGAAATCACCTGTTAGAAATGCAGAATCTCAGGCCTTACCCCAGAATACTGAGTCAGAGTCTGCCTTTTAATGTGATCTGCAGGTGATTCATATGAACTTTCCAGTTTAAAAAACTCTTGATCTATGGGCAGCCCTATAGATGCCCATCTAAGTGCTATCAAAGCCAGGGAGACCTATACAATTCAGAGGATATCCACAGCTTCTCAGAAGGCATTTGCAGAGGGCATGCCAGTGGAAGGAATTACACATTCAGTGCTGGTGAAGATAGCAACAAATAGCTAGAGAAATAGAAATTCACAGGAAATCTTTAATTTTTAAAATTTTATTTAAGTGTAGTTGACTTACAATGTTGTGTTAATTTCTGCTGTACAGCAGTGACTCAGTTATACATATATCTATTCTTTTCCATTATGGTTTATCACAGGATTTTTTAAAATAAATTTTATTTTATTTAGTTTTTTTTTAATTTTTGGCTGCATTGAGTCTTCGTTGCTGTGTGCGGGCTTTCTCTAGTTGTGGTGAGCAGGGGCTACTCTTTGTTGCGGTGCATGGGCTTCTCATTGTGGTGGCTTGTTGTGGAGCACAGGCTCTAGGCACACAGGCTCAGTAGTTCTGGCTCGCGGGCTCTAGAGCAAAGGCTCAGAAGTTGTGGTGCACGGGCTTAGTTGCCCCGCGGCATGTGGGATCTTCCTGGACCAGGGCTCGAACCCATGTCCCCTGCATTGAATCCCCCAGGCGGATTCTTAACCACTGTGCCACCGGGGAAGTCCCTATCACAGGATATAGAATATAGTTCCCTGTGCTATACAGTAGGACCTTGTTGTTTATCCATTCTGTATATACTAGTTTGTACCTGCTAATCCTAAACTCTCAATACTTCCCTCCCCTACCTCCACTCCCCTTTGGCAACCACAAGTCTGTTCTCTGTCTGTGAGTCTCTGTTTCGTAGATATGTTCATTTGTGTCATGGACAAGAAATTTTTAGAGTTAAGGCAAGAAAGCTCTCTGATTTAAGGACTGAAATGGTGCAGTAGTAGAAAGGAGTTAAAACTCTTTGCAGTATATTTACTTGCTATGAAAAAAGGCACCGAATGATCCAAACAAGGGCAGCATGGCTGAGTGTGAGACGTGGAGCTACTGGAAGCAGAAGGGACACTCAGCACCAGGCAGCAAGACAGGGGTGTGGTCCAGGGTAAAGATCTGCTTCTAATCAATTTTTGCTCATAGCTTTTGTAGTGAGGTGGAGTTAACAATAAACCCAGACCATGGTCATCCACGTTAATTCTTAGTAATTTACTGTATATCCTTATCTATTCCCATGTGCACTTAAATTAACTCTTGAATAAACTCTACATAATTTGTTCGTAAATAGGTTTTGTTTCTTCACAAGCGTGGGTTCATTTCCCAGCTTTTATATGCCATGTGACTTTGACCACCTGTATCTTAGCCTCACTTGCCTGTTTCTTCAGCTTTAAAATGGGGATAACAGTAGTACTCACCTCAGAGGTTTGTTTGAGAGTTAAATGAATTAGTACATGTTATTTGCTTAAAAGAGCACCTGACATCTAGTTAGGGCTTAATAATTATTAGTTGTGATTATTATAAAGTCTTGAAATAAAAGTATCCATTCAGATACTTAAGGAGAGGCAGCTGAACCAGGAGGATTTAACCAGCACTGGCAATCACTCTGCTAGGACAGGTCACCTCAGTTAGACATACTATTTTTAGATGCTCCAGACCTTAAATATGGATAATAACATAAAAATCAGATAGGATTTTGAGTAGTCATAACTTAAATGTATTCTTATATACCTAAGGAATGAACTCCCTGGAAATGGAAAATCCATTACTTACCTTTGCTTCCAGAAATCTCTTTCATTTTCTTGGGTCCTTTCTATCCTTACTCATAGAAAGTACATGGAAGGCCAAGTCCATACCAGTAGTTCTTGGATAAATAGTGATAGCTGAAGTATTGTGGCTGAATTTCACTCCTTTAAAAATTGACTGAGGAATTGAACTTAATTTGTAGCTGTATTATGCATCTTGATCCATGTGACAGGAATGCTAGAAAATGATGTAGTGAAATTGTAAAATGTTTAGGATCAGCTGGATCTCATTAAGAATGAGCTATTTGTGCTTAAAACCTACTTGAGTGAAAAAATGTTTTTCTCAAGTACTTTGCAGTAGTTTTTCACGTGCTTTTGGAAGATTTTCCTCTTCCTGCTCCTTCTGCTTTCTTGAGGGGCATTTCTGCAAGGAAATGTCATTATAAACACCAGTTGTCATAGGTGATGGCAAGAATCTCCAAAAGCAATGCATTTGAATAGCTCTCCTTGAAGAGGCAGGACAGTGATGGAAAGTAAATAAGTTTGACCCATGTTATAGACCGGATATCTGACAACTTTTCCTTCTGGTCGTGGTTCTGCTCTGACGTTGCTGTCAGCCCCCTTCTCGAAGCCTCTGTGTCCCATCTATGAAATCTGAACTAAAATATAAAATCACATATTCAACCAACTTAAAATTCTAGGCCTCTGTGATTAGGACCCTACACAAAGGAATTATGAAAAGCATTTCTAACCGATTAGTTAAATTTCCCCTGGTTTAGGAGAATTGGGGTCAGGGACCAACACGAGACTACCCTGGGGAGACATGCAGGTCTTTTCCTGAATATACTTTACTTGGGTAAATGTAATTTCTGAGAATAATTTCTTTTCTTGATTTTTTTCCTTCGGTCTGGGGCCATGTTGGTCAGCCTTTTTTTTTTTTTTTTTTTTTTTGCGGTACGCGGGCCTCTCACTCTTGTGGCCTCTCCCGTTGCAGAGCACAGGCTCCGGACGCACAGGCTCAGCGACCATGGCTCACGGGCCTAGCCGCTCCGTGGCATGTGGGATCTTCCCGGACCGGGGCACGAACCAGTGTCCCCTGCATCGGCAGGCAGACTGTGCCACTAGGGAAGCCCGGTCAGCCTTTTCGTAATATGAATTTTTATTTTCAAAATGGACTTTTTCACATCTCTCTCTGTACTACTGAAGATGTTGACAATCTATACAAAACCAGGAGAAAGAGGTCTTTGGGACGCTAATGCATTACACTCAGTCTCTTGGCCCAGGTGGCCCAGGTTTGGTGAGGAGGACATGGCAAAGATGCAAGGAAGTCCTGAGCCAGCAGGGATTACTGTAATTGAATTCCTGGGCAGCCCCTTGCTGCCTTCCAGCCCAGGCACACATCTTTGCCTTTTTTCTATCTTCTGGCTTCCATAAATAATCCGCAAAGTGGACAGTTGGCGGCCAGAAAATCAATTGGCCCTTATATCTTCTCTAATTAATTTCTCATTGCCAAACATTTGCAAGGCATTTGTAGGGAATAAACTAACTCTTCTACCTGTTACGGTGCTTTTGATAGATGACAAGACATAGATAGATTCAGGGTGGAACAAACAGGTAAAGTTCTATAGCTGAGTACACTCTATCTGGACTTCCTTTTATCTTGTGTAACTGTAGAGGACGATGTTTTCCCAAATACCATATTATTAATATAAATAATAATTAATTTAAATATGTTATCTTTTTTTAACTCTACTTTTTTGAAACTACATTTGTGTTGTGTGACAGAAACTGTGGGTATTATAAGTAAATAGAAAATAGGGATGACAAAATGAAAAGTAAACTCATAAAGTACATGAACATTCCTAAGGCTTTGAAACATGCCTGTGAGGAGACCAGCAGACACATATATTGGGTGCTCAAGAAATATTTAATGGATGAATGGAATTTTCCAAAACAGTTATTTGTATTTCTTCCCACCGTCAGCTTAGGAGATAACCTATTTGTTTTATACTTGCCAATGTTGTTCAGTTCTTTTCCTTTTTTTTTAACAATTTAAGTGATATATTCTTACTACACACCTATGAGAATGGCTAAAATTAAAATATTAAAAATACCAAATGCTGGTGAGAATGTAGAGCAACAGGAACTGTCATCCATTGCTGGTGAGAATGCAAAATTGTACAGCAACACTAGAAAACGGCTTGACAGTTTCATATAAAGGTAAACATATACTTATCATAAGACTCTGCAAGCACACTCCTAGGTATTTGCCCAAGAGGAATGAAGATTCGTGTTGATATAAAAACTCTACACAAATGCTTAGAGTAGCTCTATTCATAATCACCCTAAACTAGAAACAGCCTAAATGTGGGCTTCAGTGGGCAAGTGAATAAACAGACTGCTGCATTCATGTGATGGAATTCTACTCAGCAGTATAAAGAACAAATTTTTGATGCACATAACAACTTGGATAATCTCAAAGGCACTATGCTGAGTGAAAGAAGCTAACCTCAAAAGACTACATAGAGCATGATTTTCTCAAGGAATCAGAACTACAGTTGACCCTTGAATAATATGGGAATTAGGAATGCCAACCCCCCACAAGTCAAAAATCAGAATATGACTTTAGAGTTAGCCTTCCTCATCCACGGTTTTGCATTGGCAGATTCAACCAACCTTGGATCGTGTAGTACTGTAGAATTTACCATTGAAAAAAAAGTCCTATATAAGTGGACCTGCGCCATTCAAACCCATGTTGTTCAAGGGTCATCCGTATAGTGATGGGGAGTAGGTCAGTGGTTGCTAGGGGTTTGAGGCCAGGAGAGTGTGTGACTATAAAGTGAGAGCAATGGGGAGTTTTTTTGGGTGTAATGAAACTGCTCTGTATCCTGACTGTGCTGATGGTTACATGAACCCATACATGTGCTATAATTTATAAAAGTGTACCTCAAAAATGAGCCAATTTTATGGTATCATAATTTTTTAACAAAATTTTTAATTAATTAATTGATTTATTTTTGCTTGTTGGGTCTTCGTTTCTGTGCGAGGGCTTTCTCTAGTTGTGGCAAGCGGGGACTACTCTTCATCACGGTGCGCGGGCCTCTCACTATCACGGCCTCTCCTGTTGGGGAGCACAGGCTCCAGACGCGCAGGCTCAGTAGTTGTGGCTCACGGGCCTAGTTGCTCCGCGGCATTTGGGATCCTCCCAGACCAGGTCTCGAACCCATGTCCCCTGCATTAGCAGGCAGATTCTCAACCACTGCACCACCAGGGAAGCCCCGGTATAATAAGTTTTAAAACGAAGTGAAAAAAACATACATTCTTATTGAAGACTGTTAAACAATAGGAAGCGTAAAAGTAAAATGGAGTCTTCACTCCTCACCTCCCTAACTCATACCTGGATGTGTATCCTTTCAGAGCTATCTATGCTGTTCTGACAGGCTGAGAGTTGCTGGGAAAGACATCAACTCAGGAGCCACATGGCCTTGATTTGTCCCAGCCCCACCACTTAATTGTAGCTTTGGGACTTTGGGCAAGTTACTTAACCTCTCTGTTTCTCATGTTTCTCTTTCTTACATACAAAATGGTGCTTATAGCTTGTTATTTACATAACAAGCACTGTAAGCATTTGCCATTTTTACTATAGGAACATACGACATGCACACGTTAAATCGGTTTGTATTTGTATCGTTTTGACATCTTTTGTTCATTTGACATTACATAATTAATATCTTTCCATGTCAGTATATAAAGATCTTCCCTACTTCTGGGAATTCCAAAGGCTGCATAGTAGTAGTCTATTATATATATATGAATTAAAATGTATTTAATATTACATATTTATAAATATATATTCAATACATTCATATTAAATTTAATATTATATATCCTATTTATAATATAATATATTTAATAATGTTCTTATTGATGAAGGCACCCTTTTTAACTTAAACTGGTCTTTTATTTTTGAAAAATTTTCTCTACCAATCGGATCCCAATGTGCTCGCAATCTTCCAGGATTTGTTCACAGTTCATAGTTCACTGCTTGTACCCTTTTCTCCCTTCTCATCCTCTTCTTCCCCTTTCTCCTTCTTTTAAAAATCTTTTCCATAAGTTCCATGGGCTTTTCGGGAGGCATTGGACGTGATGTGTGTCTTCAGTCCGTCATCTTGAATCAGAAGCTCTTACCCGCCTAACATCCTTTCTTAAACCCATCCTATGAGTCAGGGGAAGTATTGAGGCAGAAGATTGCAGTGCTTAGGGAAGAAAACTGAACTTAAGCTGGGAAATTTGACTGTGAATTCTGCTTAGCCATCCATTAGCTGGCTGAAGGTGGGCATTCACTTCAGATTCTCTGGTTCTCAGTTTCAATTGTAAAATGATATGCTTAGACTAGATGAACTCTAAAATTCTGTTACCTCCACTTACAAAATGGTGACACTAAGGCTCACAGAAATGATTTGCCAGTGGTCATCCAGGAAGTGAGATGTAGACTTGAGTCTTGAACACGTGTCTTAGGATTTCAAATCACAGGTGCACCAAGCCAACCTGAGCAATGCCACCTCAAGAACTGAGAGTGAAGGGGACACATCTCTCTGAGAGCCATTTCCTACCATGTGTGGACGTGGGCACGTGTGCCCCACACAGAGGCTGTCCCAGGAGGTCGCCTCGTGGCTCTCATACGCCTGCCCTCCAGTGGACAGAGCTGTGTTCTAGAACGTTGCCTGCTCCTCCTCTCGTGGGGCGGGGGCGGGGGTGTAGCTCGGCTTTGGCCCAGCACTGAGAAGCAGCCCTGTACAGATGGTGGTGCAGCTGCGTGCACAGTGGTCGGGCCTCCCAGCACTGGAGAGCATGGCTGAGCTGGTTCCGAACTCGCTCTGACAACATTCCTCTCCTGGCAGCCATGTAATCTCTCCTCCAGCCTTGTGCAAGCAAATGGCTTTGCAGCGGCTCCCCTCAGTCCTGGTGTAAGCAAGGTACAAGCATCAGGGCTGTGCCTTTGTATACATTTCCCTTATTTGGATCTTTCCACAAGGCCTTCCCTAGATGTCAATTTCCTCCTTCCTTTCCATGGATTTCCCTTTGGGTTGTATGAACACGGTTTTTCTTTTTAGTCAATATTAGGATGACTTTTAAAAATTTGCAGCAAAACCCCTAACTCCTCTAAACACACAAACAAACAAGCCAACAGAAAATCAAACCAGCAAACAGACGCATCCTACAAATCCATTAAAAGTGCTTCTTCAACACAATCTCATCAGCCTCTAGTTAGGGGACGGTGTACTTGTTTCTTACACGGTTTAAGAATTGAGTGTTCGTCCGTTGCCCCACACCTTTAGCTTCTTTGGAACATGAGCTTCTGGAGTGCTGATCTGTCACTTCATTCTTTCTGGCCGCCTCCTTCCTTCTCCTTTACCTGGTTCTGTCCATTCCCTGAGTCTCATGCAATTATACCATCTGGCCGACCTTTTGGTTACTCCAGACCAGCTGTTCTCAACTCTGGCTGCACGTTAGAATCACTTGGGGGTTGAATTTCTCTTTGTTGGATTCTAGGTGTGCATATATTTAAACATACCTTAAGTGACCTGTACATAGAGGGGGTAAGAAATGGATAACATCTGTTAAATGGGATCAACTCCTTCCTTTTTCTACCTACCTAATGTAGCTTCTTCCTCTTTTGGTGATTCTCAGAGAGAAAATAGGGGATTCCCTTGGGCGGTTGTTGGCTTTCAAGCCTTTGACCTGACAATGCATTCATAACTCTCTGGGAGTGTGGTACCCACCCTACAGGCTTATAGTCACTCTTAGAGGTCACAGGATGAAGACGAGGTACAGCATGATTTTTCGCTTGCTTTATAATTTTCTCTATATCACTCTTTCATTCATAGTTTAGAAACAGTAGATGAATTATGTAGGCTTTTTAGACTCCTCAATAAAAGGAGAAGGGGAAAGGGAGCTCTAGGTTGAAGAAATTTGCATAGAAAGAAAGTATGCCCCAGTCACTGCACATTTCAAGATATGTGGTATCAGTATTTGAAATGTTTTTGAGTCTGGTTCTTTTTAAAATGCTTAGGGGCATCCTGGCTGTAAAGACACAAGGCATTTTGCACAGGTTGTATGTTTAAGCTCATGGGAAGAGAGTCATAAAGCACATCTTCCATATCCACCTTCTGTTGGGTATTGAGAAAACTCTTTTCTCTTCGTCTAAGCACCTGTGTTGAATTTGGTAGCTGTGGTGTTTGGACTGATTCAGCAGTAATTACTCTCCAGGCTAATTATGAGCTCTGTTGTCATTTTGCTAGATGTAATTAAACTGCATAGCTGGAGAAAGTTGGGGAACTCTGGTTTCCAAGAAAACTCTTCCCTGTAACTTGGCAAGGAGCTCAAGAGTGTCAACATAATCAGCCAATTAAATATAAGCTGGAAGCCCGATGTCCTTCAGGATGAGTTTCCATGAAGACAAGTGTATGTTCACAAGAGGCACCTGCTGTTTTACTGCTGCCTTTTTGGAAAGAGCTTGGAGTATTCTAGAGGTTTTCTCTCATTAATCCTCTTGATAGCTTTATTAAACAGGAAGCAGAGCAAACATTTTAGTCCCTTTCAAACAGATGAGATGATTAACATCGTGAAGGTCAACTGTCTTGTCAAAGAGCATAGTGACCACGGGTCAGAAGAAATTTCAGTAATGTATTTCCTTTAAAAATGTGATGATTGTCTACATAGATTTCTATAGCAACCATCAAATACATGATTATACTAGCATAAAGATATGAATTGGTGAATAAATTCTTTAAGTCTTTTGGGGCCAAGGTTCTGTTCCATTTTTTAGTCTAGGGTAAGGAGATACCCTAACAAACGTGGGTGTTGCTGAATCACACTGGCCTTGGCCTTGCTCAGAAGGGCCACTTTGAAGAGATGAGGAAGAAGGTGCATCTGGTCCGTCTTTCCATAAAAATCAGCCCTGGTAACCTGTTTGGCAAATAAGTTGCAGGCTTCCAATGCCTGACATAGGTAGAAAGACATATCGTACTTTGTTATTTTAAACAGGTTTTAATGCTTTACTCTATCTCTGAGCAGACTCTTTGCCTTGGTGTGCACAGAATACATGGTCAAGGAGAAAGCATTTAAAGCATGGGACAGCTACTCTCGTTGCTGTGTTTCCAAAAGCATGTGTGGGTGTGTACATGGGCTCCACCAGTGATACTCAAGAACTCAGGATGATTTGGGGAGGTACATTGACTCATATAGGTAGAGTTTTATACTGTTGGATATTTTTCATAGTTTTATTTATGGCAAGGGATTTCCATTTGAAAGAGTAAGGAATAAGAATGTCCTGTTGAAAATAAATTTATCTAAGTAAAACTGTGACCCATATAATTGTTAAATAAATAATGATATGGGTAACGTGTGGGTAGAGGCACAATTATGAAGGTGGCACTCGAATGACTAAGGTTTAGGTCACAGGGGCCTCTATCCGTTCTCTCCTACTCCTGGTAAGAGATTTACCTTCTTGATTCCTTTGCCTCTACAGTAATTCCACTTTGTTAAAGGTGGGTCAGATAAGAAAACTAATGTGTTGTACCATTAAGTCACAAATATGTATTCCGTTGCTATTGCAATAATGAAAAGATAAGGAAAACCACACTTAAACTCTGCCTTGAGTCTCCGAATTAATTTTAGTGCCCAGTCATTTGACTAACAAAAGTTTGGGTCTTACAAACATATGACTTAGTGCCTATAATAACCACAGATTATGATTATTCCCTGAGAGTGTTTCTTCTTTCCCTGCTCTGCTGAAAACAAACAGCCATAGTAAAAACTCGGTTTCTTCCTAACCATGGACAAACTAAATGGCAAGAGATCCAGGCTTTGCATATTGACTTTGGCTTTGGAAAAATAAGGGAAACTCTAAAGGACAATATGCCAGTCCACATTTCCTGACACACACAACACGGATAATCTCACTTACCTTGTGCTAAGTGAAAGAAGCCAAACTCAAAATGTTACATACTTGTTGATTACATTTATATGACTTTCTGGACAAAGTCAAACTATGGGGACAGAAAACTTATTAGTGATTGTCAGGGGGCTACAGGTTGACTTCCAAGGGGCAGGGAAAAATTTTCAGGATGCTGGAACTATTCTCTCTCTTCATTATGGTGGAGGTTGTAAGACTATATCCATTTGTCAAAACTCTTAGAACTGTACGCTAGAAAGGGTGAATTTTACTGGCTGTAAATTATACCTCAATAAACCTGACCGAAGAACAAATAAATGTTCTTAGTGTTCCATAAGAAGAATTACAAGTAAAATATGAAATAATAGTCAAAGCAAAACGAAAAGCCACAAATACCTGCAAATCATTTCTTGAGGGTGGAGAAAATCAGTCTCAAATTGCAAATTGATTTACCTTGATAGACAGCCTCTTAATCTGTATGTCTAGAGTGAAAATATCAAGTGTATCCTTTTATACAAACTGTTTCCATTCAATCTCTTTTTTTGTTCACGACTAGATTCATTTCAGCCCTACTGCTCCTCATAGTTTGAACAATTTATCATGGCAAAGCGTGCTTTCTCTGGTCGGGTATTATATTAGTACATCGCTGACAATGATTGCCCTGTAGCAGTTTTTTTCATATAAAACACACTCTACCTTTGGTACAATTAGGGAATGCCTAAGAGTGGAAATGATGGAGAAATTAGGAACATATAAACTTTTGGAGATAACGTACTCCGAATTAGTTCGGAATGGCCAACTTTTAAAATAGTGTGATCAGGTACAGATAAGGTTTGTAGCCCCTCTTACCTTGCATGTCCCCCTGTCCCCATGCTCATGAGATTGTATGGAAAATTTTGGCTCCCCTGGGTGTCTTCAGTCTGTGAGTTCCTTAGGAGCAAGAGACATATTCATTTTTGTATCCTATTTCCTAGCACAGTGCTTGTAGGAACTAAAAATTGCTTCTGAATGAATAAGTGAAAACTTATGGCTTTCTAATGATCTTAAATGAATCATTACCATGTAAAAACGGACTTTTGCAAGGAGTTGGGCAAGTGACATGAATTCTGACATGCCAAGATGGACACATGAGGCCATATGTCTGTGATACTGTAGGTGTAGCTTTTCTTGGAGGCATGTGGCTGGACTTGAAGTCTTCTTGAAACTTGTTCTAGTTGCTGGTTGGTTAAAGTAAGAACTACTCAAAGCTTTTAATACATTCATTAAAATTTGTTTAAAGTAGTATAATAATGAAAATTAAGTCATTTAGGAAAAAAATGATGCATTTTTAAAGGTTCCTCTGCCTTGCAAATATAATGAATTATCAAAGGTTACACATTTTATAGACACTGTTTTCTTTCTTTTTCTTTTTTTTTTTTTTGCAGTATGCGGGCCTCTCACTGTTGTGGCCTCTCCCGTTGTGGAGCACAGGCTCCGGACGCGCAAGCTCAGCGGCCATGGCTCACGGGCCCAGCCGCTCCGCGGCACGTGGGATCTTCCCGGACCGGGACACGAACCCGTGTCCCCTGCACCGGCAGGCGGACTCCCAACCACTGCGCCACCAGGGAAGCCCTAGACACTGTTTTTATAGGACTAATTGACTTTCTTTTGAAGCACTGGTATATTGTTGCCAATTCAGATCATTCCATAGTTCAAATAAGAGGTCCCTTTTCCTCATGGCTTTTTAGGGAAGTCTTTTAAAGTAATACATGAAAATCTGATTAATATATAGTCTGGTTTTCATAATTGTATCTGTTGTGATTCAAGGACTGATTTAAGATTTCTATTTCATTTTATTTTTCTTGTTTTGTGGCAATCACAGACAGTTAGCCATGTTCACCTTCTGATACCTATGACACAATTTTCATATCACAGAAGGCAGAACTCACCTTACCAAGCCCTCAGGATTGTTTACTGATTATAGACTCAGTTAATTCTTCTCAAACAGTGCAAACAGTCAAGGTCAGCTCCTTTTTGTTGATTTGTTTCCAAGAGGCCTCGTAGGATACTGCCCACCTCTGTAGCTCCATTTCACAATTGATCTTGGCTGTGTTTCCCTTCACACATTGTATTTATCATCATTTCACTTATCCCAGACTTACTAATCAATACATCAATTAACAAATATTTGCTGAGTTCTTTTTGTGGTGGCGCATGATATTTATCTTGCCCAGGAGACATTGCCTTTCCTATGGTAACTACATTTAGGTTTCCCTTTGGGGCGTCTCTCCCTACATCTCTCAGTCATGTGCTTTGGAAGCAGCAGAGCTCCAGCAGTGGGCACATGACTCAGACTGGCCAATCAGTGTAGTCCATTTCTCTGGCCCCAGTGAATTGTGTGGTGATGGGCACACGACATGAAACAGTCCATTAGGAATGAATTCCATGACTTTGGACTAAAACTGTTGGGAAGAGAAGCTGTCTTTCTCCCAGGGTTACTAACCAGGTGCAGTATTTCTGGGGCTATCTTTAATCCCACTATTAGAGGATCTTTGAAGAAGGAAGCCAATATAGAGAAAACCAGACCCAAGGAATGGAGAAAGAAATTCTTATGTCCCTTTAAAAAGCCTGATCCGGGCTTCCCTGGTGGCGCAGTGGT
>NW_027672548.1:0-153115 GCF_964165515.1 Mesoplodon bidens | reverse complement strand
GGCTACGTGTTGGCGCACGGGTCTGTGCCAGCGTACGGGCCAGGAGTAGGGTACGTCGTAACGTAAGGTTTAGGGCTGGTGGTGGGTTTCCGTTCCAGGCTTGGGTTAGGGTTAGGGAACGGCAAGGCTTAGGACACAGGTGAGGGTACGGAAACGTGGGAGAGGCCGGCTACGAGCTGACGCACATGTCAGTGCCAGTGTAGGGGCCAGGAGTAGGGTACGGCGTAGTGTAAGGTCTAGGGCTGGTGGTGGGTTTATGTTCCGGGTTAGGGTTAGGGTTAGGGAATGGCATGGCTTAGGACACAGGTGAGGGTACGGAAACGTAGGAGTGGCAGGCTACGTGCTGACGCACGGGTCAGTGCCAGCGTACGGGGCAGGATTAGGGTACGGCGTAGGGTAAGGTGTAGGGCTGGTGGTGGGTTTCCGTTACGGGCTAGGGTTAGGGTTAGGGAACGGCAAGGCTTAAGGCACAGGTGAGGGTACGGAAACGTGGGAGGGTCAGTCTACGTGCTGACGCACGTGTCAGTGACAGCGTACGGTCCAGGAGTATGGTACGGTGTAGGGTAAGGTGTAGGGCTGGTGTTGGTTTTCCGTTCCAGGTTAGGGTTAGGGAACGGCAAGGCTTAGTGCACAGGTGAGGGTATGGAAACGTGGCAGAGGCAGGCTATGTGCTGACGCAATGGTCACTGCCAGCGTACGGGTCAGGAGTAGGCTACGGCATACATTAAGGTTTAGGGTTTCTGGTGGGTTTCCGTTCCGGGCTAGGGTTAGGGATAGGTAAAGGCAAGGCTTAGGGCACAGGTGAGGTTACGGAAACGTGGGCGGGTCAGGCTACATGCTGAAGCACTGGTCACTGACAGGGTATGAACCAGGAGTAGGGGACGGCGTAGGGTAAAGTGTAAGGCTGGTGGTGGGGATCCATTCCGGGCTAGGGTTAGGGTTAGGGAGCGGCAAGGCTTAGGGCACAGGAGAGGGTACGGAAACGTGGGAGGGTCAGGCTACGTGCTGAAGAACGGGTCAGTGCCAGGGTGTGGACCAGGAGTAGGGTACGGCGTAGGGTATGGTGTAAGGGCGGCGTTGGGTGTCCATTCCGGTCTAGGGTTAGGGTTAGGGAACGTTAAGGTTTAGGGCACACGTGAGGGTACGGAAACGTGGGAGGGTCAGGCTACGTGCTGAAAAACGTGTCAGTGCCAGCGTATGGGCCAGGAGTTGGGTACGGCGTAGGGTATGGTGTAGGGGTCGTGGTGGGTTTCCGTTCCAGGCAAGGGTTAGGGGTAGGGAACCGCAAGACCTAGGGCACAGGTGAGGTTACGTAAACGTGGGAGGGTCAGACTATGTGCTGATGCACGGGTCAATGACAGCATACACCCAGGTGTAGGCTTCGGCGTAGGGTAAGGTGTAGGCCCGGTGGTGGGTTTCTGTTCCAGGCCAGGGTAAGTGTTAGCGAATGGCAAGGCTTAGGGCACAGGTGAGGGTACGGAAAAGTGGGAGGGTCAGGGTACGTGCTCACGCACGTGTCAGTGTCAGCTTCTGGGCAGGAGAAGGCTTCGACGTACGGTAAGGTGTAGGGCTGGTGGTGGGTCTCCGTTCTGGGCTAGGGTTAGGGTTAGGGATCGGGAAGGCTTAAGGCATAGTTGAGGGTACGGAAACGTGGGAGGGTCAGGCTCCATGCTGACGCACGGGTCAGTTCCAGCGTACGGGCCAGGAGTAAGTTACTGCGTAGCGTAAGGTGTAGGGCTGGTGGTGGGTTTCCGTTTTGGTATAGGGTTAGGGAACGGCAAGGCTAAGGGCACAGGTGAGGGTACAGAAAGTTGGGAGAGGTAGGCTACGTGCTGACGCATGAGTCAGTGCCAGCGTAAGGGCAAGGAGTAGGGTACGGCGTAGGGTAAGCTGTAGGGCTGGTGGTGTGTTTCCGGTCTGGGCTAGGTTAGGGAATGGCAAGGCTTAGGGCACTGGTGAGGGTGCAGAAACGTGGGAGTGGTAGGCTATGTGCTGAGGCACGGGTCAGTGCTAGCGTATTGGGCAGGATTAGCGTACGGCGTAGGGTAAGGTGTAGGGCTGGTGGTGGGTTTCCGTTCCGGGCTAGGGTTAGGGTTAGGGAATGGCAAAGTTTAGGGCACAGTAGATGGTACGGAAACGTGGGAGGGTCAGGCTACGTGTTGACGCACGGGTCAGTGCCAGCGTACGGGCCAAGTGAAGGGTACGGCGTAGTGTAAGGTGTAGGGTTAGGGTTAGGGAACGGCAAGGCTTAGGGCACAGGTGAGGGTACAGAAACGTGGGAGGGTCAGGCTACGCGCTGACGCACGGGTCAGTGCCAGCGTACAGGCCAAGAGTAGGGTACGGCGTAGGGTAAGGTGTAGGGCTGGTGGTGGGTTACCATTACGGGCTAGCGTTAGGGTTAGGGAACGGCAAGTCATAAGGCACAGGTGAGGGTACGGAAACGTGGGAGGTTCAGGCTATGTTCTGACGCATGGATCAGTGCCAGCGTACGGGCCAGGAGTAAGGTACGGCGTAGGGTAAGGTGTAGGGCTGGGGGTGGGTTTCCTTTCCGGGCTAAGGTTAGGTTTAGGGAATGACAAGGCTTAGGGTTCGGGTGAGGATACGGAAACGTGGGAGGGGCAGTCTACGTGCTGACGCACAGGTCAGTGTCAGCGTATGGGCCAGGAGTGGGCTATGGCGTAGAGTAAGGTGTAGGGCTGGTGGTAGGTTTCCGTTCGGGGTTATGGTTAGGGTTATGGAATGGCAAGGCTTAGGACACAGGTGAGGGTACGGGAACGTGGGAGGGACAGGCTACGTGCTGACGCACGGATCAGTGCCAGCGTACGGGCCAGGATTAGTCTACGGCGTAGGGTAAGGTGTAGGGCTGGTGGTGGGTTTCTCTTCTGGGCTAGGGTTAGGGTTAGGGCACGACAAGCCTTAGGGCACATGTGAGGGTATGGAAACGGGGGAGGGTCAGGCTATATGCTGACGCATGGGTCACTGCCAGCGTACAGGCCAGGAGTAGGCAACAGCGTAGGGTAAGGTGTAGGGCTGTTGGTTGGTTTCCTTTCCGGGCTAGGGTTAGGGTTAGGGAATGGCAAGGCATAGGGCACAGGTGAGGGTATGGAAACGTGGGAGGGTCATGCTACGTGCTGACACACGGGTCAGTGCCAGCATATGGGCCAGGCGTAGGCTACGGCGTACGGTAAGGTGTAGGGCTGGTGGTGGGTTTCCTTTCCGGGCTAGGGTTAGGGTTAGGTAACGGTAAGGCTTAGGGCACAGGTGAGGGTACGGAAGCGTGTGAGAGGCAGGCTACGTGCTGACACACAGGTCAGTGCCACCGTACGGGCCAGGAGTTGGGTACGGCGTAGGGTATGCTGTAGGGGTGGTCGTGGGATTCCGTTCTGGGCTAGGGTTAGGGTTAGGGAACGGCAAGGCTTAGGGCACAGCTGAGGGTACAGAAACGTGGGAGGGTCAGGCTATGTGCTGACGCACGTTTCAGTGCCAGTGTACGGGCCAGGATTAGGGTACGGAGTAGGGTAAGGTGTAGGGCTGTTGGTGGGTTTCTGTTCCGGGTTAGGGTTAGGGAACGGCAAGGCTTAGGGCACAGGTAAGGGTACTGAAACGAGGGAGAGGCACGCTACGTGCTGACACACGGGTCAGTGCCAGCGTACGCGCCAGAATTAGGGTACGGCGTAGGGTAAGGTGTAGGGCTGGTGGTGGGTTTCTGTTCCAGGGTAGGGTTAGGGTTAGGGATCGGCAAGGCTTAGGGCACAGGTGAGGGTATGGAAACATGGGAGTGGCAGGCTACGTGCTTACACAAGGGTCAGTTCCAGTGTACGGCCCAGGAGTAGGGTACGGCGTAGGGTAAGGTGTAGGGCTGGTGGTGGGTTTCCGTTTCCGGCTAGGGTTAGGGTTAGGGAATGGCAAGGCTTAGGGCACAGGTGAGGGTACAGAAACGTGTTAGGTTCATGGTGCATGTTGATGCATGGAATAGTGTCATCGTACGCATTAGGATTAGGGTACGGCGTACAGTAAGGTGTACGGATGGCGGTAGGTTTACATTCCGGTGTAGGGTTAGGGATAGCGAATTGCAAGGTATAGGGCACAGGTGATGGTACGGAATTGTGTTAGGTTCAGGGTACGTGTTGACTCACGGGTTAGTGTGAGCGTACGCATGAGGATTAGGGTACCGCATAGAGTAAGGTGTAGGGTTGGTGGTAGGTTTCCGTTCCAGTCTAGGGTTATGTTTAGGGACTGGCAAAGTTTAGGGCACAGGTGAGGGTACGAAACGTGTTAGGGTCAGGGTACGTGTTGATGCACAGGTTAGTGTCAGCATACGAATTAGGATTAGGGTATGGCGTAAGGTAAGGTGTAGGGTTGGTGGTAGTTTTCCGTTCCGGGCTAGGGTTAAGGTAAGGGAACGGCAAGGTTTATGGCAGAGGTGAGGGTACGGAAACGTGTTAGGGTCAGGGTACGTGTTGACGTATGGATTAGGATTAGGGTACGGCTTAGGGTAAGGTGTAGGGCTGATGGTAGGTTTCTGTTCCGGGCTAAGGTTAAGGATAGGCAACGGCAAGGTTTGGGGCACAGCTGAGGGTACGGAAACGTGTTAGTGTCAGGGTACATGTTGACTCACCGGTTAGTGCCAGCGTACGGATTAGGATTAGTGTACCGCGTAGATAAGGTGCACGGTTGGTGGTAGGTTTCCGTTCCAGCCTATGGTTAGGGTTAGGGAAAGTCAAGGTTTCTATTTGTAGGTTTTTTAAGGAAACTCCATACTGTTCTCCATAGTGACTGTATCAATTTACATTCCCAACAATAGTGGAAGAGGGCTCCTTTTGTCCACACCCTCCCCAGAATTTGTTGTCTGTAGATTTTCTGATGATGCTGATTCTAACAGGTGTGAGGTGATACCTCATTGTAGTTTTGATTTGCATTTCTCTAATAATTAGTGCTCTTGAGCAGCTTTTCATGTGCGTCTTAGCCATCTCTGTGTCTTCTTTGAAGAAACGTCTCTTTAGATATTCTGCCCATGTTTGTATTGGGTTGTTTGTTTTTTTAATATTAAGCTGCATGAGCTGTTTATATATATTGGAGATTAAACCTTTGTCCATTGATTCGTTTGCAACTATTTTCGCCCCTTCTGAGGGATGCCTTTTTCCATTCCCGTGTTTTTAACCAAAAAAGAAAGAAAGACAAAGAAGCAGAACACTAATGTGCGTAAAATATGGCTTTTGAAACGGTCGTTTTGAAATATGGACGTCCTTTGAATTTTTTGGTCGATATGTGACCCCAGGATTTGTTTTCAGGGCAGGTGTCATTTACAGGCCTGCAATGATTTTGAATATCAACTGACCTTTAGCGCTGGGATTAAAGCTGCTGTTGTGTGAAACGGCCACAAGGTGGCAGCAGTTCTCTCTTTCAAATCAGGTTATTAGTGCAACAGAGCCTCAATGGAAGTCTTGTTCTAGATTGGAATTTAGAATGGAATGTGCCAGGAGAAAGCCCCTCAAGTTTGTCTCACTACTTCTTGTTCGTGTTTTTAATTTAATTTTTTATTTTTTATTACAGCAAGTTTGATTACAATGCTTGGCTTGTTGTAGGTGTGGAAGATGTGGTTCTTTTACACATATACAGATGTCTGTTCTTCCTGGGATCCTTTGCCCATGTACGTTAAGACAGAATGTTGAGTAGTCCTCTCTTTGTATTCCGTAGGTCTTAGGTGATTATATATGTCACCTGTGTTTGTATATGTCTGTTAACCCCAATATCGTAATGAAACCCATCCTCACACCTTTCCATTGGTGAACCATAAGTTTGTTTAATGAATCTGTGATTGCCCTTCTCCGTGGAAATATCTGCCCTGGTATCCATTTTTAGGTAACACCTATAAGTGATATGATACGATATGTGTCTTTCACTTTCTGACTTACTACAAGTCATGTGATAACCTCTAGGCTCATCTACGGTGCTGCAAATGGCATTGTGTCCTTTTTTTCCTTGGCTTCTATTCTGCTTTAGCGAGGTCCATTTTCAACACTGTGATTCCCTGAGGGTTGTGGATTAGCTGACGTGGGCAGCCTTATCCTGCCGGCCGGCCCTCCCCAGGTGTGCCTGGTTGAGGTCAATATAAACAGCGCTCCAGGCAGCAATAGCCCCTGAAGCTGTGCCTGCCTCCATATTCTTTGCCCCGTGAGCAGTCTCGGGGCTGTGCTGGTGGGAGGGAGTGAGGGGCCACAGCTTTGTTGGTGGCCCGGTGTGAGTGGAGTTCTGCTGGCCTTTCTGCAGGAGTTGCCAAGCTGCCACCTGTAAAGAAGAGGATGTGTCACCCATACCTCCCGCTGGAATTTCTCTCCGGACAGAGGTGAGGAAGGAAAAAATCAGTGGGGGCCGGGACAGGTGGGGTATCTCTGGCAGGACAATGGAAAGCTTCCGGAAGAGTGCCCTGGGCCAGGACCACCCTGGCTGGCCTGGAGGCACCAAGTTGGCCTGCGTTCTCTCGCTGTTGTGGCTCCACGGCCCTTCCTCTAGTCTTTCAAGCCCTTGTACATATTCAGGTGTTTTACCTGGGAAGGGTGGGAACAGTTCAGCAACAGCTGGCCTGGGGCTCAGCTCACCTTTGTTCAGAGATGCCTCGGCTCGGTCCCCCCGCTTTGCAATGAGGAAGCTCCTTGTGTGGGGTGTGGGTTGCTGGCTGTACGGGAGATGATTCCCCACCTCTGAACAATTTCAATATTGTTTACCGTTGGAGCAAGTGCCCTGATAGTGTTTTTCTCTGTATAACTGGTCGGTTCAGGTTTTTCTTCGTTTATGGTTCAAGTTAGCTTTTATTCCTCTTTTATGTATTTATAGATATAAGCATGGAAATAATTTATTCCTATAAATACATCTGTGTGAAGGGAAGAGCTTTTTTCTGTTTTATTTTTAAATTTTATATTTTAACATTTTGAAATTTAATTTTATTTACTTTTTTATACAGCGGGTTATTATTAGTTATGTATTTTATGCATATACATGTATACAGGTCAATCTCAATCTCCCAACTCGTCCCACCACCACCACCCCATGGCTTCCCACACTTGGTGTCCATACGTTTGTTCTCTACCTCTGTGTCTCTATTTCTTCCCTGCAAACCAGTTCATCTGTACCATTTTTTAGGTTCCACATATATGCATTAATATACAATATTTGTTTTCCCCTTTCTGACTTACTTCATTCTGTATGACTGTCTCTAGATCCATCGATGTCTCTACAAATGACCCAGATTCATTCCTTTTTATGGCCGAGTAATATTCCATTTTATATATGTACCCCATCTTTATCCATTCATCTGTCTTTGGGCATTTAGTTTGCTTCCATTACCTGGCTATTGTAAATAGTGCTGCAATGAACATTGTGGTGAATGTGCCTTTTTGATTTATGGTTTTCTTTGGGTATATGCCCAGAAGTGGAATTGCTGGATCAGATGGTAATTCTATTTCTAGATTTTTTAAGGAAACTCCATAGTGTTCTCCATAGTGACTCTATCAATTTACATTCCCACCAATAGTGGAAGAGGGCTCCTTTTGTCCACACCCTCCCCAGAATTTGTTGTTTGTAGATTTTCTGATGATGCCGATTCTAACAGGTGTGAGGTGATACCTCATTGTAGTTTTGATTTGCATTTCTCTAATAATTAGTGCTCTTGAGCAGCTTCTCATGTGCGCCTTGGCCATCTCTGTGTCTTCTTTGAAGAAACGTCTCTTGAGATCTTCTGCCCATTTCTGTATTGGGAGGATCGTGGGATGGTCAGGCTGTGTGCTGACGCACGTGTCAGTGCCAGCGTTAAGGGCCAGGAGTAGGGTACATCATAGGGTAACGTGTAGGGCTGGTGGTGGGTTTCCGTTCCGGGCTAGGGTTAGGGTTAGGGAACGGCAAGGTTTAGGGAACAGGTGAGCATAGGGACACGTGGGAGAGGCAGGCTACGTGCTGACAAACGTGTCAGTGCCAGCGTACGGGTCTGGAGTAAAGTATGGTGTAGGGCTAGTTGTGGGTTTCCATTCCGCGCTAGGGTTAGGGTTAGGGAACGGCAAGGCTTAGGGCACAGCTGAGGGTACAGAAACGTGGGAGGGTCAGGCTATGTGCTGACGCACGTTTCAGTGCCAGTGTACGGGCCAGGATTAGGGTACGGAGTAGGGTAAGGTGTAGGGCTGTTGGTGGGTTTCTGTTCCGGGTTAGGGTTAGGGAACGGCAAGGCTTAGGGCACAGGTAAGGGTACTGAAACGAGGGAGAGGCACGCTACGTGCTGACACACGGGTCAGTGCCAGCGTACGCGCCAGAATTAGGGTACGGCGTAGGGTAAGGTGTAGGGCTGGTGGTGGGTTTCTGTTCCAGGGTAGGGTTAGGGTTAGGGATCGGCAAGGCTTAGGGCACAGGTGAGGGTATGGAAACATGGGAGTGGCAGGCTACGTGCTTACACAAGGGTCAGTTCCAGTGTACGGCCCAGGAGTAGGGTACGGCGTAGGGTAAGGTGTAGGGCTGGTGGTGGGTTTCCGTTTCCGGCTAGGGTTAGGGTTAGGGAATGGCAAGGCTTAGGGCACAGGTGAGGGTACAGAAACGTGGGAGGGTCAGGCTACGTGCTGACGCAAGTGTCAGTGCCAGCGTACGGCCCAGGAATAGGGTATGGCGTAGGGTAAAGTGTAGGGTTAGAGTTAGGGAACGGCAAGGCTTAGGGCACAGGTGAGGGTACGGAAACGTGGGAGGGTCATGCTACATGCTGAAGCACGGGTCAGTGCCAGGGTGTGGACCAGGAGTAGGGTACGGCGTAGGGTAAGGTGTAAGACTGGTGGTGGGTGTCCATTCCGGGGTTTGATTAGGGTTAGGGAACGTCAAGTTTTAGGGCACAGGTGAGGGTACGGAAACGTGGGAGGGTCAGGCTACCTGCTGACGCATGGGTCAGTGCCAGCGTATGGGCCAGGAGTAGGGTACGGCGTAGGGTAAGGTGTAGGGCTGGTGGTGGGTTTCCGTTCTGGGCTAGGGTTAGGGTTAGGGAACGGCAAGGCTAAGGGCACAGGTGAGGGTACGGAAACTTGGGTGAGGCAGGCTACGTGCTGACGCATGGGTCAGTGCCAGCATACAGGCCAGGAGTAGGGTAAGGCATAGGGTATGGTGTAGGGCTGGTGGTGGGTTTCAGTTCAGGGCTAGGGTTAGGGTTAGTGAACGGCAAGGCTTAGGGCACAGGTGAGGGTACAGAAACGTGTTAGGTTCATGGTGCATGTTGATGCATGGAATAGTGTCATCGTACGCATTAGGATTAGGGTACGGCGTACAGTAAGGTGTACGGTTGGCGGTAGGTTTACATTCTGGTGTAGGGTTAGGGATAGCGAATTGCAAGGTATAGGGCACAGGTGATGGTACGGAATTGTGTTAGGTTCAGGGTACGTGTTGACTCACGGGTTAGTGTGAGCGTACGCATGAGGATTAGGGTACCGCATAGAGTAAGGTGTAGGGTTGGTGGTAGGTTTCCGTTCCAGTCTAGGGTTATGTTTAGGGACTGGCAAAGTTTAGGGCACAGGTGAGGGTACGAAACGTGTTAGGGTCAGGGTACGTGTTGATGCACAGGTTAGTGTCAGCATACGAATTAGGATTAGGGTATGGCGTAAGGTAAGGTGTAGGGTTGGTGGTAGTTTTCCGTTCCGGGCTAGGGTTAAGGTAAGGGAACGGCAAGGTTTATGGCAGAGGTGAGGGTACGGAAACGTGTTAGGGTCAGGGTACGTGTTGACGTATGGATTAGGATTAGGGTACGGCTTAGGGTAAGGTGTAGGGCTGATGGTAGGTTTCTGTTCCGGGCTAAGGTTAAGGATAGGCAACGGCAAGGTTTGGGGCACAGCTGAGGGTACGGAAACGTGTTAGTGTCAGGGTACATGTTGACTCACCGGTTAGTGCCAGCGTACGGATTAGGATTAGTGTACCGCGTAGATAAGGTGCACGGTTGGTGGTAGGTTTCCGTTCCAGCCTATGGTTAGGGTTAGGGAAAGTCAAGGTTTCTATTTGTAGGTTTTCTAAGGAAACTCCATACTGTTCTCCATAGTGACTGTATCAATTTACATTCCCAACAATAGTGGAAGAGGGCTCCTTTTGTCCACACCCTCCCCAGAATTTGTTGTCTGTAGATTTTCTGATGATGCTGATTCTAACAGGTGTGAGGTGATACCTCATTGTAGTTTTGATTTGCATTTCTCTAATAATTAGTGCTCTTGAGCAGCTTTTCATGTGCGTCTTAGCCATCTCTGTGTCTTCTTTGAAGAAACGTCTCTTTAGATATTCTGCCCATGTTTGTATTGGGTTGTTTGTTTTTTTAATATTAAGCTGCATGAGCTGTTTATATATATTGGAGATTAAACCTTTGTCCATTGATTCGTTTGCAACTATTTTCGCCCCTTCTGAGGGATGCCTTTTTCCATTCCCGTGTTTTTAACCAAAAAAGAAAGAAAGACAAAGAAGCAGAACACTAATGTGCGTAAAATATGGCTTTTGAAACGGTCGTTTTGAAATATGGACGTCCTTTGAATTTTTTGGTCGATATGTGACCCCAGGATTTGTTTTCAGGGCAGGTGTCATTTACAGGCCTGCAATGATTTTGAATATCAACTGACCTTTAGCGCTGGGATTAAAGCTGCTGTTGTGTGAAACGGCCACAAGGTGGCAGCAGTTCTCTCTTTCAAATCAGGTTATTAGTGCAACAGAGCCTCAATGGAAGTCTTGTTCTAGATTGGAATTTAGAATGGAATGTGCCAGGAGAAAGCCCCTCAAGTTTGTCTCACTACTTCTTGTTCGTGTTTTTAATTTAATTTTTTATTTTTTATTACAGCAAGTTTGATTACAATGCTTGGCTTGTTGTAGGTGTGGAAGATGTGGTTCTTTTACACATATACAGATGTCTGTTCTTCCTGGGATCCTTTGCCCATGTACGTTAAGACAGAATGTTGAGTAGTCCTCTCTTTGTATTCCGTAGGTCTTAGGTGATTATATATGTCACCTGTGTTTGTATATGTCTGTTAACCCCAATATCGTAATGAAACCCATCCTCACACCTTTCCATTGGTGAACCATAAGTTTGTTTAATGAATCTGTGATTGCCCTTCTCCGTGGAAATATCTGCCCTGGTATCCATTTTTAGGTAACACCTATAAGTGATATGATACGATATGTGTCTTTCACTTTCTGACTTACTACAAGTCATGTGATAACCTCTAGGCTCATCTACGGTGCTGCAAATGGCATTGTGTCCTTTTTTTCCTTGGCTTCTATTCTGCTTTAGCGAGGTCCATTTTCAACACTGTGATTCCCTGAGGGTTGTGGATTAGCTGACGTGGGCAGCCTTATCCTGCCGGCCGGCCCTCCCCAGGTGTGCCTGGTTGAGGTCAATATAAACAGCGCTCCAGGCAGCAATAGCCCCTGAAGCTGTGCCTGCCTCCATATTCTTTGCCCCGTGAGCAGTCTCGGGGCTGTGCTGGTGGGAGGGAGTGAGGGGCCACAGCTTTGTTGGTGGCCCGGTGTGAGTGGAGTTCTGCTGGCCTTTCTGCAGGAGTTGCCAAGCTGCCACCTGTAAAGAAGAGGATGTGTCACCCATACCTCCCGCTGGAATTTCTCTCCGGACAGAGGTGAGGAAGGAAAAAATCAGTGGGGGCCGGGACAGGTGGGGTATCTCTGGCAGGACAATGGAAAGCTTCCGGAAGAGTGCCCTGGGCCAGGACCACCCTGGCTGGCCTGGAGGCACCAAGTTGGCCTGCGTTCTCTCGCTGTTGTGGCTCCACGGCCCTTCCTCTAGTCTTTCAAGCCCTTGTACATATTCAGGTGTTTTACCTGGGAAGGGTGGGAACAGTTCAGCAACAGCTGGCCTGGGGCTCAGCTCACCTTTGTTCAGAGATGCCTCGGCTCGGTCCCCCCGCTTTGCAATGAGGAAGCTCCTTGTGTGGGGTGTGGGTTGCTGGCTGTACGGGAGATGATTCCCCACCTCTGAACAATTTCAATATTGTTTACCGTTGGAGCAAGTGCCCTGATAGTGTTTTTCTCTGTATAACTGGTCGGTTCAGGTTTTTCTTCGTTTATGGTTCAAGTTAGCTTTTATTCCTCTTTTATGTATTTATAGATATAAGCATGGAAATAATTTATTCCTATAAATACATCTGTGTGAAGGGAAGAGCTTTTTTCTGTTTTATTTTTAAATTTTATATTTTAACATTTTGAAATTTAATTTTATTTACTTTTTTATACAGCGGGTTATTATTAGTTATGTATTTTATGCATATACATGTATACAGGTCAATCTCAATCTCCCAACTCGTCCCACCACCACCACCCCATGGCTTCCCACACTTGGTGTCCATACGTTTGTTCTCTACCTCTGTGTCTCTATTTCTTCCCTGCAAACCAGTTCATCTGTACCATTTTTTAGGTTCCACATATATGCATTAATATACAATATTTGTTTTCCCCTTTCTGACTTACTTCATTCTGTATGACTGTCTCTAGATCCATCGATGTCTCTACAAATGACCCAGATTCATTCCTTTTTATGGCCGAGTAATATTCCATTTTATATATGTACCCCATCTTTATCCATTCATCTGTCTTTGGGCATTTAGTTTGCTTCCATTACCTGGCTATTGTAAATAGTGCTGCAATGAACATTGTGGTGAATGTGCCTTTTTGATTTATGGTTTTCTTTGGGTATATGCCCAGAAGTGGAATTGCTGGATCAGATGGTAATTCTATTTCTAGATTTTTTAAGGAAACTCCATAGTGTTCTCCATAGTGACTCTATCAATTTACATTCCCACCAATAGTGGAAGAGGGCTCCTTTTGTCCACACCCTCCCCAGAATTTGTTGTTTGTAGATTTTCTGATGATGCCGATTCTAACAGGTGTGAGGTGATACCTCATTGTAGTTTTGATTTGCATTTCTCTAATAATTAGTGCTCTTGAGCAGCTTCTCATGTGCGCCTTGGCCATCTCTGTGTCTTCTTTGAAGAAACGTCTCTTGAGATCTTCTGCCCATTTCTGTATTGGGAGTATCGTGGGATGGTCAGGCTGTGTGCTGACGCACGTGTCAGCGCCAGCGTTAAGGGCCAGGAGTAGGGTACATCATAGGGTAACGTGTAGGGCTGGTGGTGGGTTTCCGTTCCGGGCTAGGGTTAGGGTTAGGGAACGGCAAGGTTTAGGGAACAGGTGAGCATAGGGACACGTGGGAGAGGCAGGCTACGTGCTGACAAACGTGTCAGTGCCAGCGTACGGGTCTGGAGTAAAGTATGGTGTAGGGCTAGTTGTGGGTTTCCATTCCGCGCTAGGGTTAGGGTTAGGGAACGGCAAGGCTTAGGGCACAGCTGAGGGTACAGAAACGTGGGAGGGTCAGGCTATGTGCTGACGCACGTTTCAGTGCCAGTGTACGGGCCAGGATTAGGGTACGGAGTAGGGTAAGGTGTAGGGCTGTTGGTGGGTTTCTGTTCCGGGTTAGGGTTAGGGAACGGCAAGGCTTAGGGCACAGGTAAGGGTACTGAAACGAGGGAGAGGCACGCTACGTGCTGACACACGGGTCAGTGCCAGCGTACGCGCCAGAATTAGGGTACGGCGTAGGGTAAGGTGTAGGGCTGGTGGTGGGTTTCTGTTCCAGGGTAGGGTTAGGGTTAGGGATCGGCAAGGCTTAGGGCACAGGTGAGGGTATGGAAACATGGGAGTGGCAGGCTACGTGCTTACACAAGGGTCAGTTCCAGTGTACGGCCCAGGAGTAGGGTACGGCGTAGGGTAAGGTGTAGGGCTGGTGGTGGGTTTCCGTTTCCGGCTAGGGTTAGGGTTAGGGAATGGCAAGGCTTAGGGCACAGGTGAGGGTACAGAAACGTGGGAGGGTCAGGCTACGTGCTGACGCAAGTGTCAGTGCCAGCGTACGGCCCAGGAATAGGGTATGGCGTAGGGTAAAGTGTAGGGTTAGGGTTAGGGAACGGCAAGGCTTAGGGCACAGGTGAGGGTACGGAAACGTGGGAGGGTCAGGCTACATGCTGAAGCACGGGTCAGTGCCAGGGTGTGGACCAGGAGTAGGGTACGGCGTAGGGTAAGGTGTAAGACTGGTGGTGGGTGTCCATTCCGGGGTTTGATTAGGGTTAGGGAACGTCAAGTTTTAGGGCACAGGTGAGGGTACGGAAACGTGGGAGGGTCAGGCTACCTGCTGACGCATGGGTCAGTGCCAGCGTATGGGCCAGGAGTAGGGTACGGCATAGGGTAAGGTGTAGGGCTGGTGGTGGGTTTCCGTTCTGGGCTAGGGTTAGGGTTAGGGAACGGCAAGGCTAAGGGCACAGGTGAGGGTACGGAAACTTGGGTGAGGCAGGCTACGTGCTGACGCACGGGTCAGTGCCAGCATACAGGCCAGGAGTAGGGTAAGGCATAGGGTATGGTGTAGGGCTGGTGGTGGGTTTCAGTTCAGGGCTAGGGTTAGGGTTAGTGAACGGCAAGGCTTAGGGCACAGGTGAGGGTACAGAAACGTGTTAGGTTCATGGTGCATGTTGATGCATGGAATAGTGTCATCGTACGCATTAGGATTAGGGTACGGCGTACAGTAAGGTGTACGGTTGGCGGTAGGTTTACATTCCGGTGTAGGGTTAGGGATAGCGAATTGCAAGGTATAGGGCACAGGTGATGGTACGGAATTGTGTTAGGTTCAGGGTACGTGTTGACTCACGGGTTAGTGTGAGCGTACGCATGAGGATTAGGGTACCGCATAGAGTAAGGTGTAGGGTTGGTGGTAGGTTTCCGTTCCAGTCTAGGGTTATGTTTAGGGACTGGCAAAGTTTAGGGCACAGGTGAGGGTACGAAACGTGTTAGGGTCAGGGTACGTGTTGATGCACAGGTTAGTGTCAGCATACGAATTAGGATTAGGGTATGGCGTAAGGTAAGGTGTAGGGTTGGTGGTAGTTTTCCGTTCCGGGCTAGGGTTAAGGTAAGGGAACGGCAAGGTTTATGGCAGAGGTGAGGGTACGGAAACGTGTTAGGGTCAGGGTACGTGTTGACGTATGGATTAGGATTAGGGTACGGCTTAGGGTAAGGTGTAGGGCTGATGGTAGGTTTCTGTTCCGGGCTAAGGTTAAGGATAGGCAACGGCAAGGTTTGGGGCACAGCTGAGGGTACGGAAACGTGTTAGTGTCAGGGTACATGTTGACTCACCGGTTAGTGCCAGCGTACGGATTAGGATTAGTGTACCGCGTAGATAAGGTGCACGGTTGGTGGTAGGTTTCCGTTCCAGCCTATGGTTAGGGTTAGGGAAAGTCAAGGTTTCTATTTGTAGGTTTTCTAAGGAAACTCCATACTGTTCTCCATAGTGACTGTATCAATTTACATTCCCAACAATAGTGGAAGAGGGCTCCTTTTGTCCACACCCTCCCCAGAATTTGTTGTCTGTAGATTTTCTGATGATGCTGATTCTAACAGGTGTGAGGTGATACCTCATTGTAGTTTTGATTTGCATTTCTCTAATAATTAGTGCTCTTGAGCAGCTTTTCATGTGCGTCTTAGCCATCTCTGTGTCTTCTTTGAAGAAACGTCTCTTTAGATATTCTGCCCATGTTTGTATTGGGTTGTTTGTTTTTTTAATATTAAGCTGCATGAGCTGTTTATATATATTGGAGATTAAACCTTTGTCCATTGATTCGTTTGCAACTATTTTCGCCCCTTCTGAGGGATGCCTTTTTCCATTCCCGTGTTTTTAACCAAAAAAGAAAGAAAGACAAAGAAGCAGAACACTAATGTGCGTAAAATATGGCTTTTGAAACGGTCGTTTTGAAATATGGACGTCCTTTGAATTTTTTGGTCGATATGTGACCCCAGGATTTGTTTTCAGGGCAGGTGTCATTTACAGGCCTGCAATGATTTTGAATATCCACTGACCTTTAGCGCTGGGATTAAAGCTGCTGTTGTGTGAAACGGCCACAAGGTGGCAGCAGTTCTCTCTTTCAAATCAGGTTATTATTGCAACAGAGCCTCAATGGAAGTCTTGTTCTAGATTGGAATTTAGAATGGAATGTGCCAGGAGAAAGCCCCTCAAGTTTGTCTCACTACTTCTTGTTCGTGTTTTTAATTTAATTTTTTATTTTTTATTACAGCAAGTTTGATTACAATGCTTGGCTTGTTGTAGGTGTGGAAGATGTGGTTCTTTTACACATATACAGATGTCTGTTCTTCCTGGGATCCTTTGCCCATGTACGTTAAGACAGAATGTTGAGTAGTCCTCTCTTTGTATTCCGTAGGTCTTAGGTGATTATATATGTCACCTGTGTTTGTATATGTCTGTTAACCCCAATATCGTAATGAAACCCATCCTCACACCTTTCCATTGGTGAACCATAAGTTTGTTTAATGAATCTGTGATTGCCCTTCTCCGTGGAAATATCTGCCCTGGTATCCATTTTTAGGTAACACCTATAAGTGATATGATACGATATGTGTCTTTCACTTTCTGACTTACTACAAGTCATGTGATAACCTCTAGGCTCATCTACGGTGCTGCAAATGGCATTGTGTCCTTTTTTTCCTTGGCTTCTATTCTGCTTTAGCGAGGTCCATTTTCAACACTGTGATTCCCTGAGGGTTGTGGATTAGCTGACGTGGGCAGCCTTATCCTGCCGGCCGGCCCTCCCCAGGTGTGCCTGGTTGAGGTCAATATAAACAGCGCTCCAGGCAGCAATAGCCCCTGAAGCTGTGCCTGCCTCCATATTCTTTGCCCCGTGAGCAGTCTCGGGGCTGTGCTGGTGGGAGGGAGTGAGGGGCCACAGCTTTGTTGGTGGCCCGGTGTGAGTGGAGTTCTGCTGGCCTTTCTGCAGGAGTTGCCAAGCTGCCACCTGTAAAGAAGAGGATGTGTCACCCATACCTCCCGCTGGAATTTCTCTCCGGACAGAGGTGAGGAAGGAAAAAATCAGTGGGGGCCGGGACAGGTGGGGTATCTCTGGCAGGACAATGGAAAGCTTCCGGAAGAGTGCCCTGGGCCAGGACCACCCTGGCTGGCCTGGAGGCACCAAGTTGGCCTGCGTTCTCTCGCTGTTGTGGCTCCACGGCCCTTCCTCTAGTCTTTCAAGCCCTTGTACATATTCAGGTGTTTTACCTGGGAAGGGTGGGAACAGTTCAGCAACAGCTGGCCTGGGGCTCAGCTCACCTTTGTTCAGAGATGCCTCGGCTCGGTCCCCCCGCTTTGCAATGAGGAAGCTCCTTGTGTGGGGTGTGGGTTGCTGGCTGTACGGGAGATGATTCCCCACCTCTGAACAATTTCAATATTGTTTACCGTTGGAGCAAGTGCCCTGATAGTGTTTTTCTCTGTATAACTGGTCGGTTCAGGTTTTTCTTCGTTTATGGTTCAAGTTAGCTTTTATTCCTCTTTTATGTATTTATAGATATAAGCATGGAAATAATTTATTCCTATAAATACATCTGTGTGAAGGGAAGAGCTTTTTTCTGTTTTATTTTTAAATTTTATATTTTAACATTTTGAAATTTAATTTTATTTACTTTTTTATACAGCGGGTTATTATTAGTTATGTATTTTATGCATATACATGTATACAGGTCAATCTCAATCTCCCAACTCGTCCCACCACCACCACCCCATGGCTTCCCACACTTGGTGTCCATACGTTTGTTCTCTACCTCTGTGTCTCTATTTCTTCCCTGCAAACCAGTTCATCTGTACCATTTTTTAGGTTCCACATATATGCATTAATATACAATATTTGTTTTCCCCTTTCTGACTTACTTCATTCTGTATGACTGTCTCTAGATCCATCGATGTCTCTACAAATGACCCAGATTCATTCCTTTTTATGGCCGAGTAATATTCCATTTTATATATGTACCCCATCTTTATCCATTCATCTGTCTTTGGGCATTTAGTTTGCTTCCATTACCTGGCTATTGTAAATAGTGCTGCAATGAACATTGTGGTGAATGTGCCTTTTTGATTTATGGTTTTCTTTGGGTATATGCCCAGAAGTGGAATTGCTGGATCAGATGGTAATTCTATTTCTAGATTTTTTAAGGAAACTCCATAGTGTTCTCCATAGTGACTCTATCAATTTACATTCCCACCAATAGTGGAAGAGGGCTCCTTTTGTCCACACCCTCCCCAGAATTTGTTGTTTGTAGATTTTCTGATGATGCCGATTCTAACAGGTGTGAGGTGATACCTCATTGTAGTTTTGATTTGCATTTCTCTAATAATTAGTGCTCTTGAGCAGCTTCTCATGTGCGCCTTGGCCATCTCTGTGTCTTCTTTGAAGAAACGTCTCTTGAGATCTTCTGCCCATTTCTGTATTGGGAGGATCGTGGGATGGTCAGGCTGTGTGCTGACGCACGTGTCAGTGCCAGCGTTAAGGGCCAGGAGTAGGGTACATCATAGGGTAACGTGTAGGGCTGGTGGTGGGTTTCCGTTCCGGGCTAGGGTTAGGGTTAGGGAACGGCAAGGTTTAGGGAACAGGTGAGCATAGGGACACGTGGGAGAGGCAGGCTACGTGCTGACAAACGTGTCAGTGCCAGCGTACGGGTCTGGAGTAAAGTATGGTGTAGGGCTAGTTGTGGGTTTCCATTCCGCGCTAGGGTTAGGGTTAGGGAACGGCAAGGCTTAGGGCACAGCTGAGGGTACAGAAACGTGGGAGGGTCAGGCTATGTGCTGACGCACGTTTCAGTGCCAGTGTACGGGCCAGGATTAGGGTACGGAGTAGGGTAAGGTGTAGGGCTGTTGGTGGGTTTCTGTTCCGGGTTAGGGTTAGGGAACGGCAAGGCTTAGGGCACAGGTAAGGGTACTGAAACGAGGGAGAGGCACGCTACGTGCTGACACACGGGTCAGTGCCAGCGTACGCGCCAGAATTAGGGTACGGCGTAGGGTAAGGTGTAGGGCTGGTGGTGGGTTTCTGTTCCAGGGTAGGGTTAGGGTTAGGGATCGGCAAGGCTTAGGGCACAGGTGAGGGTATGGAAACATGGGAGTGGCAGGCTACGTGCTTACACAAGGGTCAGTTCCAGTGTACGGCCCAGGAGTAGGGTACGGCGTAGGGTAAGGTGTAGGGCTGGTGGTGGGTTTCCGTTTCCGGCTAGGGTTAGGGTTAGGGAATGGCAAGGCTTAGGGCACAGGTGAGGGTACAGAAACGTGGGAGGGTCAGGCTACGTGCTGACGCAAGTGTCAGTGCCAGCGTACGGCCCAAGAATAGGGTATGGCGTAGGGTAAAGTGTAGGGTTAGAGTTAGGGAACGGCAAGGCTTAGGGCACAGGTGAGGGTACGGAAACGTGGGAGGGTCAGGCTACATGCTGAAGCACGGGTCAGTGCCAGGGTGTGGACCAGGAGTAGGGTACGGCGTAGGGTAAGGTGTAAGACTGGTGGTGGGTGTCCATTCCGGGGTTTGATTAGGGTTAGGGAACGTCAAGTTTTAGGGCACAGGTGAGGGTACGGAAACGTGGGAGGGTCAGGCTACCTGCTGACGCATGGGTCAGTGCCAGCGTATGGGCCAGGAGTAGGGTACGGCGTAGGGTAAGGTGTAGGGCTGGTGGTGGGTTTCCGTTCTGGGCTAGGGTTAGGGTTAGGGAACGGCAAGGCTAAGGGCACAGGTGAGGGTACGGAAACTTGGGTGAGGCAGGCTACGTGCTGACGCACGGGTCAGTGCCAGCATACAGGCCAGGAGTAGGGTACGGCATAGGGTATGGTGTAGGGCTGGTGGTGGGTTTCAGTTCAGGGCTAGGGTTAGGGTTAGTGAACGGCAAGGCTTAGGGCACAGGTGAGGGTACAGAAACGTGTTAGGTTCATGGTGCATGTTGATGCATGGAATAGTGTCATCGTACGCATTAGGATTAGGGTACGGCGTACAGTAAGGTGTACGGTTGGCGGTAGGTTTACATTCCGGTGTAGGGTTAGGGATAGCGAATTGCAAGGTATAGGGCACAGGTGATGGTACGGAATTGTGTTAGGTTCAGGGTACGTGTTGACTCACGGGTTAGTGTGAGCGTACGCATGAGGATTAGGGTACCGCATAGAGTAAGGTGTAGGGTTGGTGGTAGGTTTCCGTTCCAGTCTAGGGTTATGTTTAGGGACTGGCAAAGTTTAGGGCACAGGTGAGGGTACGAAACGTGTTAGGGTCAGGGTACGTGTTGATGCACAGGTTAGTGTCAGCATACGAATTAGGATTAGGGTATGGCGTAAGGTAAGGTGTAGGGTTGGTGGTAGTTTTCCGTTCCGGGCTAGGGTTAAGGTAAGGGAACGGCAAGGTTTATGGCAGAGGTGAGGGTACGGAAACGTGTTAGGGTCAGGGTACGTGTTGACGTATGGATTAGGATTAGGGTACGGCTTAGGGTAAGGTGTAGGGCTGATGGTAGGTTTCTGTTCCGGGCTAAGGTTAAGGATAGGCAACGGCAAGGTTTGGGGCACAGCTGAGGGTACGGAAACGTGTTAGTGTCAGGGTACATGTTGACTCACCGGTTAGTGCCAGCGTACGGATTAGGATTAGTGTACCGCGTAGATAAGGTGCACGGTTGGTGGTAGGTTTCCGTTCCAGCCTATGGTTAGGGTTAGGGAAAGTCAAGGTTTCTATTTGTAGGTTTTCTAAGGAAACTCCATACTGTTCTCCATAGTGACTGTATCAATTTACATTCCCAACAATAGTGGAAGAGGGCTCCTTTTGTCCACACCCTCCCCAGAATTTGTTGTCTGTAGATTTTCTGATGATGCTGATTCTAACAGGTGTGAGGTGATACCTCATTGTAGTTTTGATTTGCATTTCTCTAATAATTAGTGCTCTTGAGCAGCTTTTCATGTGCGTCTTAGCCATCTCTGTGTCTTCTTTGAAGAAACGTCTCTTTAGATATTCTGCCCATGTTTGTATTGGGTTGTTTGTTTTTTTAATATTAAGCTGCATGAGCTGTTTATATATATTGGAGATTAAACCTTTGTCCATTGATTCGTTTGCAACTATTTTCGCCCCTTCTGAGGGATGCCTTTTTCCATTCCCGTGTTTTTAACCAAAAAAGAAAGAAAGACAAAGAAGCAGAACACTAATGTGCGTAAAATATGGCTTTTGAAACGGTCGTTTTGAAATATGGACGTCCTTTGAATTTTTTGGTCGATATGTGACCCCAGGATTTGTTTTCAGGGCAGGTGTCATTTACAGGCCTGCAATGATTTTGAATATCCACTGACCTTTAGCGCTGGGATTAAAGCTGCTGTTGTGTGAAACGGCCACAAGGTGGCAGCAGTTCTCTCTTTCAAATCAGGTTATTAGTGCAACAGAGCCTCAATGGAAGTCTTGTTCTAGATTGGAATTTAGAATGGAATGTGCCAGGAGAAAGCCCCTCAAGTTTGTCTCACTACTTCTTGTTCGTGTTTTTAATTTAATTTTTTATTTTTTATTACAGCAAGTTTGATTACAATGCTTGGCTTGTTGTAGGTGTGGAAGATGTGGTTCTTTTACACATATACAGATGTCTGTTCTTCCTGGGATCCTTTGCCCATGTACGTTAAGACAGAATGTTGAGTAGTCCTCTCTTTGTATTCCGTAGGTCTTAGGTGATTATATATGTCACCTGTGTTTGTATATGTCTGTTAACCCCAATATCGTAATGAAACCCATCCTCACACCTTTCCATTGGTGAACCATAAGTTTGTTTAATGAATCTGTGATTGCCCTTCTCCGTGGAAATATCTGCCCTGGTATCCATTTTTAGGTAACACCTATAAGTGATATGATACGATATGTGTCTTTCACTTTCTGACTTACTACAAGTCATGTGATAACCTCTAGGCTCATCTACGGTGCTGCAAATGGCATTGTGTCCTTTTTTTCCTTGGCTTCTATTCTGCTTTAGCGAGGTCCATTTTCAACACTGTGATTCCCTGAGGGTTGTGGATTAGCTGACGTGGGCAGCCTTATCCTGCCGGCCGGCCCTCCCCAGGTGTGCCTGGTTGAGGTCAATATAAACAGCGCTCCAGGCAGCAATAGCCCCTGAAGCTGTGCCTGCCTCCATATTCTTTGCCCCGTGAGCAGTCTCGGGGCTGTGCTGGTGGGAGGGAGTGAGGGGCCACAGCTTTGTTGGTGGCCCGGTGTGAGTGGAGTTCTGCTGGCCTTTCTGCAGGAGTTGCCAAGCTGCCACCTGTAAAGAAGAGGATGTGTCACCCATACCTCCCGCTGGAATTTCTCTCCGGACAGAGGTGAGGAAGGAAAAAATCAGTGGGGGCCGGGACAGGTGGGGTATCTCTGGCAGGACAATGGAAAGCTTCCGGAAGAGTGCCCTGGGCCAGGACCACCCTGGCTGGCCTGGAGGCACCAAGTTGGCCTGCGTTCTCTCGCTGTTGTGGCTCCACGGCCCTTCCTCTAGTCTTTCAAGCCCTTGTACATATTCAGGTGTTTTACCTGGGAAGGGTGGGAACAGTTCAGCAACAGCTGGCCTGGGGCTCAGCTCACCTTTGTTCAGAGATGCCTCGGCTCGGTCCCCCCGCTTTGCAATGAGGAAGCTCCTTGTGTGGGGTGTGGGTTGCTGGCTGTACGGGAGATGATTCCCCACCTCTGAACAATTTCAATATTGTTTACCGTTGGAGCAAGTGCCCTGATAGTGTTTTTCTCTGTATAACTGGTCGGTTCAGGTTTTTCTTCGTTTATGGTTCAAGTTAGCTTTTATTCCTCTTTTATGTATTTATAGATATAAGCATGGAAATAATTTATTCCTATAAATACATCTGTGTGAAGGGAAGAGCTTTTTTCTGTTTTATTTTTAAATTTTATATTTTAACATTTTGAAATTTAATTTTATTTACTTTTTTATACAGCGGGTTATTATTAGTTATGTATTTTATGCATATACATGTATACAGGTCAATCTCAATCTCCCAACTCGTCCCACCACCACCACCCCATGGCTTCCCACACTTGGTGTCCATACGTTTGTTCTCTACCTCTGTGTTTCTATTTCTTCCCTGCAAACCAGTTCATCTGTACCATTTTTTAGGTTCCACATATATGCATTAATATACAATATTTGTTTTCCCCTTTCTGACTTACTTCATTCTGTATGACTGTCTCTAGATCCATCGATGTCTCTACAAATGACCCAGATTCATTCCTTTTTATGGCCGAGTAATATTCCATTTTATATATGTACCCCATCTTTATCCATTCATCTGTCTTTGGGCATTTAGTTTGCTTCCATTACCTGGCTATTGTAAATAGTGCTGCAATGAACATTGTGGTGAATGTGCCTTTTTGATTTATGGTTTTCTTTGGGTATATGCCCAGAAGTGGAATTGCTGGATCAGATGGTAATTCTATTTCTAGATTTTTTAAGGAAACTCCATAGTGTTCTCCATAGTGACTCTATCAATTTACATTCCCACCAATAGTGGAAGAGGGCTCCTTTTGTCCACACCCTCCCCAGAATTTGTTGTTTGTAGATTTTCTGATGATGCCGATTCTAACAGGTGTGAGGTGATACCTCATTGTAGTTTTGATTTGCATTTCTCTAATAATTAGTGCTCTTGAGCAGCTTCTCATGTGCGCCTTGGCCATCTCTGTGTCTTCTTTGAAGAAACGTCTCTTGAGATCTTCTGCCCATTTCTGTATTGGGAGGATCGTGGGATGGTCAGGCTGTGTGCTGACGCACGTGTCAGTGCCAGCGTTAAGGGCCAGGAGTAGGGTACATCATAGGGTAACGTGTAGGGCTGGTGGTGGGTTTCCGTTCCGGGCTAGGGTTAGGGTTAGGGAACGGCAAGGTTTAGGGAACAGGTGAGCATAGGGACACGTGGGAGAGGCAGGCTACGTGCTGACAAACGTGTCAGTGCCAGCGTACGGGTCTGGAGTAAAGTATGGTGTAGGGCTAGTTGTGGGTTTCCATTCCGCGCTAGGGTTAGGGTTAGGGAACGGCAAGGCTTAGGGCACAGCTGAGGGTACAGAAACGTGGGAGGGTCAGGCTATGTGCTGACGCACGTTTCAGTGCCAGTGTACGGGCCAGGATTAGGGTACGGAGTAGGGTAAGGTGTAGGGCTGTTGGTGGGTTTCTGTTCCGGGTTAGGGTTAGGGAACGGCAAGGCTTAGGGCACAGGTAAGGGTACTGAAACGAGGGAGAGGCACGCTACGTGCTGACACACGGGTCAGTGCCAGCGTACGCGCCAGAATTAGGGTACGGCGTAGGGTAAGGTGTAGGGCTGGTGGTGGGTTTCTGTTCCAGGGTAGGGTTAGGGTTAGGGATCGGCAAGGCTTAGGGCACAGGTGAGGGTATGGAAACATGGGAGTGGCAGGCTACGTGCTTACACAAGGGTCAGTTCCAGTGTACGGCCCAGGAGTAGGGTACGGCGTAGGGTAAGGTGTAGGGCTGGTGGTGGGTTTCCGTTTCCGGCTAGGGTTAGGGTTAGGGAATGGCAAGGCTTAGGGCACAGGTGAGGGTACAGAAACGTGGGAGGGTCAGGCTACGTGCTGACGCAAGTGTCAGTGCCAGCGTACGGCCCAGGAATAGGGTATGGCGTAGGGTAAAGTGTAGGGTTAGAGTTAGGGAACGGCAAGGCTTAGGGCACAGGTGAGGGTACGGAAACGTGGGAGGGTCAGGCTACATGCTGAAGCACGGGTCAGTGCCAGGGTGTGGACCAGGAGTAGGGTACGGCGTAGGGTAAGGTGTAAGACTGGTGGTGGGTGTCCATTCCGGGGTTTGATTAGGGTTAGGGAACGTCAAGTTTTAGGGCACAGGTGAGGGTACGGAAACGTGGGAGGGTCAGGCTACCTGCTGACGCATGGGTCAGTGCCAGCGTATGGGCCAGGAGTAGGGTACGGCGTAGGGTAAGGTGTAGGGCTGGTGGTGGGTTTCCGTTCTGGGCTAGGGTTAGGGTTAGGGAACGGCAAGGCTAAGGGCACAGGTGAGGGTACGGAAACTTGGGTGAGGCAGGCTACGTGCTGACGCACGGGTCAGTGCCAGCATACAGGCCAGGAGTAGGGTAAGGCATAGGGTATGGTGTAGGGCTGGTGGTGGGTTTCAGTTCAGGGCTAGGGTTAGGGTTAGTGAACGGCAAGGCTTAGGGCACAGGTGAGGGTACAGAAACGTGTTAGGTTCATGGTGCATGTTGATGCATGGAATAGTGTCATCGTACGCATTAGGATTAGGGTACGGCGTACAGTAAGGTGTACGGTTGGCGGTAGGTTTACATTCCGGTGTAGGGTTAGGGATAGCGAATTGCAAGGTATAGGGCACAGGTGATGGTACGGAATTGTGTTAGGTTCAGGGTACGTGTTGACTCACGGGTTAGTGTGAGCGTACGCATGAGGATTAGGGTACCGCATAGAGTAAGGTGTAGGGTTGGTGGTAGGTTTCCGTTCCAGTCTAGGGTTATGTTTAGGGACTGGCAAAGTTTAGGGCACAGGTGAGGGTACGAAACGTGTTAGGGTCAGGGTACGTGTTGATGCACAGGTTAGTGTCAGCATACGAATTAGGATTAGGGTATGGCGTAAGGTAAGGTGTAGGGTTGGTGGTAGTTTTCCGTTCCGGGCTAGGGTTAAGGTAAGGGAACGGCAAGGTTTATGGCAGAGGTGAGGGTACGGAAACGTGTTAGGGTCAGGGTACGTGTTGACGTATGGATTAGGATTAGGGTACGGCTTAGGGTAAGGTGTAGGGCTGATGGTAGGTTTCTGTTCCGGGCTAAGGTTAAGGATAGGCAACGGCAAGGTTTGGGGCACAGCTGAGGGTACGGAAACGTGTTAGTGTCAGGGTACATGTTGACTCACCGGTTAGTGCCAGCGTACGGATTAGGATTAGTGTACCGCGTAGATAAGGTGCACGGTTGGTGGTAGGTTTCCGTTCCAGCCTATGGTTAGGGTTAGGGAAAGTCAAGGTTTCTATTTGTAGGTTTTCTAAGGAAACTCCATACTGTTCTCCATAGTGACTGTATCAATTTACATTCCCAACAATAGTGGAAGAGGGCTCCTTTTGTCCACACCCTCCCCAGAATTTGTTGTCTGTAGATTTTCTGATGATGCTGATTCTAACAGGTGTGAGGTGATACCTCATTGTAGTTTTGATTTGCATTTCTCTAATAATTAGTGCTCTTGAGCAGCTTTTCATGTGCGTCTTAGCCATCTCTGTGTCTTCTTTGAAGAAACGTCTCTTTAGATATTCTGCCCATGTTTGTATTGGGTTGTTTGTTTTTTTAATATTAAGCTGCATGAGCTGTTTATATATATTGGAGATTAAACCTTTGTCCATTGATTCGTTTGCAACTATTTTCGCCCCTTCTGAGGGATGCCTTTTTCCATTCCCGTGTTTTTAACCAAAAAAGAAAGAAAGACAAAGAAGCAGAACACTAATGTGCGTAAAATATGGCTTTTGAAACGGTCGTTTTGAAATATGGACGTCCTTTGAATTTTTTGGTCGATATGTGACCCCAGGATTTGTTTTCAGGGCAGGTGTCATTTACAGGCCTGCAATGATTTTGAATATCCACTGACCTTTAGCGCTGGGATTAAAGCTGCTGTTGTGTGAAACGGCCACAAGGTGGCAGCAGTTCTCTCTTTCAAATCAGGTTATTAGTGCAACAGAGCCTCAATGGAAGTCTTGTTCTAGATGGGAATTTAGAATGGAATGTGCCAGGAGAAAGCCCCTCAAGTTTGTCTCACTACTTCTTGTTCGTGTTTTTAATTTAATTTTTTATTTTTTATTACAGCAAGTTTGATTACAATGCTTGGCTTGTTGTAGGTGTGGAAGATGTGGTTCTTTTACACATATACAGATGTCTGTTCTTCCTGGGATCCTTTGCCCATGTACGTTAAGACAGAATGTTGAGTAGTCCTCTCTTTGTATTCCGTAGGTCTTAGGTGATTATATATGTCACCTGTGTTTGTATATGTCTGTTAACCCCAATATCGTAATGAAACCCATCCTCACACCTTTCCATTGGTGAACCATAAGTTTGTTTAATGAATCTGTGATTGCCCTTCTCCGTGGAAATATCTGCCCTGGTATCCATTTTTAGGTAACACCTATAAGTGATATGATACGATATGTGTCTTTCACTTTCTGACTTACTACAAGTCATGTGATAACCTCTAGGCTCATCTACGGTGCTGCAAATGGCATTGTGTCCTTTTTTTCCTTGGCTTCTATTCTGCTTTAGCGAGGTCCATTTTCAACACTGTGATTCCCTGAGGGTTGTGGATTAGCTGACATGGGCAGCCTTATCCTGCCGGCCGGCCCTCCCCAGGTGTGCCTGGTTGAGGTCAATATAAACAGCGCTCCAGGCAGCAATAGCCCCTGAAGCTGTGCCTGCCTCCATATTCTTTGCCCCGTGAGCAGTCTCGGGGCTGTGCTGGTGGGAGGGAGTGAGGGGCCACAGCTTTGTTGGTGGCCCGGTGTGAGTGGAGTTCTGCTGGCCTTTCTGCAGGAGTTGCCAAGCTGCCACCTGTAAAGAAGAGGATGTGTCACCCATACCTCCCGCTGGAATTTCTCTCCGGACAGAGGTGAGGAAGGAAAAAATCAGTGGGGGCCGGGACAGGTGGGGTATCTCTGGCAGGACAATGGAAAGCTTCCGGAAGAGTGCCCTGGGCCAGGACCACCCTGGCTGGCCTGGAGGCACCAAGTTGGCCTGCGTTCTCTCGCTGTTGTGGCTCCACGGCCCTTCCTCTAGTCTTTCAAGCCCTTGTACATATTCAGGTGTTTTACCTGGGAAGGGTGGGAACAGTTCAGCAACAGCTGGCCTGGGGCTCAGCTCACCTTTGTTCAGAGATGCCTCGGCTCGGTCCCCCCGCTTTGCAATGAGGAAGCTCCTTGTGTGGGGTGTGGGTTGCTGGCTGTACGGGAGATGATTCCCCACCTCTGAACAATTTCAATATTGTTTACCGTTGGAGCAAGTGCCCTGATAGTGTTTTTCTCTGTATAACTGGTCGGTTCAGGTTTTTCTTCGTTTATGGTTCAAGTTAGCTTTTATTCCTCTTTTATGTATTTATAGATATAAGCATGGAAATAATTTATTCCTATAAATACATCTGTGTGAAGGGAAGAGCTTTTTTCTGTTTTATTTTTAAATTTTATATTTTAACATTTTGAAATTTAATTTTATTTACTTTTTTATACAGCGGGTTATTATTAGTTATGTATTTTATGCATATACATGTATACAGGTCAATCTCAATCTCCCAACTCGTCCCACCACCACCACCCCATGGCTTCCCACACTTGGTGTCCATACGTTTGTTCTCTACCTCTGTGTCTCTATTTCTTCCCTGCAAACCAGTTCATCTGTACCATTTTTTAGGTTCCACATATATGCATTAATATACAATATTTGTTTTCCCCTTTCTGACTTACTTCATTCTGTATGACTGTCTCTAGATCCATCGATGTCTCTACAAATGACCCAGATTCATTCCTTTTTATGGCCGAGTAATATTCCATTTTATATATGTACCCCATCTTTATCCATTCATCTGTCTTTGGGCATTTAGTTTGCTTCCATTACCTGGCTATTGTAAATAGTGCTGCAATGAACATTGTGGTGAATGTGCCTTTTTGATTTATGGTTTTCTTTGGGTATATGCCCAGAAGTGGAATTGCTGGATCAGATGGTAATTCTATTTCTAGATTTTTTAAGGAAACTCCATAGTGTTCTCCATAGTGACTCTATCAATTTACATTCCCACCAATAGTGGAAGAGGGCTCCTTTTGTCCACACCCTCCCCAGAATTTGTTGTTTGTAGATTTTCTGATGATGCCGATTCTAACAGGTGTGAGGTGATACCTCATTGTAGTTTTGATTTGCATTTCTCTAATAATTAGTGCTCTTGAGCAGCTTCTCATGTGCGCCTTGGCCATCTCTGTGTCTTCTTTGAAGAAACGTCTCTTGAGATCTTCTGCCCATTTCTGTATTGGGAGGATCGTGGGATGGTCAGGCTGTGTGCTGACGCACGTGTCAGTGCCAGCGTTAAGGGCCAGGAGTAGGGTACATCATAGGGTAACGTGTAGGGCTGGTGGTGGGTTTCCGTTCCGGGCTAGGGTTAGGGTTAGGGAACGGCAAGGTTTAGGGAACAGGTGAGCATAGGGACACGTGGGAGAGGCAGGCTACGTGCTGACAAACGTGTCAGTGCCAGCGTACGGGTCTGGAGTAAAGTATGGTGTAGGGCTAGTTGTGGGTTTCCATTCCGCGCTAGGGTTAGGGTTAGGGAACGGCAAGGCTTAGGGCACAGCTGAGGGTACAGAAACGTGGGAGGGTCAGGCTATGTGCTGACGCACGTTTCAGTGCCAGTGTACGGGCCAGGATTAGGGTACGGAGTAGGGTAAGGTGTAGGGCTGTTGGTGGGTTTCTGTTCCGGGTTAGGGTTAGGGAACGGCAAGGCTTAGGGCACAGGTAAGGGTACTGAAACGAGGGAGAGGCACGCTACGTGCTGACACACGGGTCAGTGCCAGCGTACGCGCCAGAATTAGGGTACGGCGTAGGGTAAGGTGTAGGGCTGGTGGTGGGTTTCTGTTCCAGGGTAGGGTTAGGGTTAGGGATCGGCAAGGCTTAGGGCACAGGTGAGGGTATGGAAACATGGGAGTGGCAGGCTACGTGCTTACACAAGGGTCAGTTCCAGTGTACGGCCCAGGAGTAGGGTACGGCGTAGGGTAAGGTGTAGGGCTGGTGGTGGGTTTCCGTTTCCGGCTAGGGTTAGGGTTAGGGAATGGCAAGGCTTAGGGCACAGGTGAGGGTACAGAAACGTGGGAGGGTCAGGCTACGTGCTGACGCAAGTGTCAGTGCCAGCGTACGGCCCAGGAATAGGGTATGGCGTAGGGTAAAGTGTAGGGTTAGAGTTAGGGAACGGCAAGGCTTAGGGCACAGGTGAGGGTACGGAAACGTGGGAGGGTCAGGCTACATGCTGAAGCACGGGTCAGTGCCAGGGTGTGGACCAGGAGTAGGGTACGGCGTAGGGTAAGGTGTAAGACTGGTGGTGGGTGTCCATTCCAGGGTTTGATTAGGGTTAGGGAACGTCAAGTTTTAGGGCACAGGTGAGGGTACGGAAACGTGGGAGGGTCAGGCTACCTGCTGACGCATGGGTCAGTGCCAGCGTATGGGCCAGGAGTAGGGTACGGCGTAGGGTAAGGTGTAGGGCTGGTGGTGGGTTTCCGTTCTGGGCTAGGGTTAGGGTTAGGGAACGGCAAGGCTAAGGGCACAGGTGAGGGTACGGAAACTTGGGTGAGGCAGGCTACGTGCTGACGCACGGGTCAGTGCCAGCATACAGGCCAGGAGTAGGGTAAGGCATAGGGTATGGTGTAGGGCTGGTGGTGGGTTTCAGTTCAGGGCTAGGGTTAGGGTTAGTGAACGGCAAGGCTTAGGGCACAGGTGAGGGTACAGAAACGTGTTAGGTTCATGGTGCATGTTGATGCATGGAATAGTGTCATCGTACGCATTAGGATTAGGGTACGGCGTACAGTAAGGTGTACGGTTGGCGGTAGGTTTACATTCCGGTGTAGGGTTAGGGATAGCGAATTGCAAGGTATAGGGCACAGGTGATGGTACGGAATTGTGTTAGGTTCAGGGTACGTGTTGACTCACGGGTTAGTGTGAGCGTACGCATGAGGATTAGGGTACCGCATAGAGTAAGGTGTAGGGTTGGTGGTAGGTTTCCGTTCCAGTCTAGGGTTATGTTTAGGGACTGGCAAAGTTTAGGGCACAGGTGAGGGTACGAAACGTGTTAGGGTCAGGGTACGTGTTGATGCACAGGTTAGTGTCAGCATACGAATTAGGATTAGGGTATGGCGTAAGGTAAGGTGTAGGGTTGGTGGTAGTTTTCCGTTCCGGGCTAGGGTTAAGGTAAGGGAACGGCAAGGTTTATGGCAGAGGTGAGGGTACGGAAACGTGTTAGGGTCAGGGTACGTGTTGACGTATGGATTAGGATTAGGGTACGGCTTAGGGTAAGGTGTAGGGCTGATGGTAGGTTTCTGTTCCGGGCTAAGGTTAAGGATAGGCAACGGCAAGGTTTGGGGCACAGCTGAGGGTACGGAAACGTGTTAGTGTCAGGGTACATGTTGACTCACCGGTTAGTGCCAGCGTACGGATTAGGATTAGTGTACCGCGTAGATAAGGTGCACGGTTGGTGGTAGGTTTCCGTTCCAGCCTATGGTTAGGGTTAGGGAAAGTCAAGGTTTCTATTTGTAGGTTTTTTAAGGAAACTCCATACTGTTCTCCATAGTGACTGTATCAATTTACATTCCCAACAATAGTGGAAGAGGGCTCCTTTTGTCCACACCCTCCCCAGAATTTGTTGTCTGTAGATTTTCTGATGATGCTGATTCTAACAGGTGTGAGGTGATACCTCATTGTAGTTTTGATTTGCATTTCTCTAATAATTAGTGCTCTTGAGCAGCTTTTCATGTGCGTCTTAGCCATCTCTGTGTCTTCTTTGAAGAAACGTCTCTTTAGATATTCTGCCCATGTTTGTATTGGGTTGTTTGTTTTTTTAATATTAAGCTGCATGAGCTGTTTATATATATTGGAGATTAAACCTTTGTCCATTGATTCGTTTGCAACTATTTTCGCCCCTTCTGAGGGATGCCTTTTTCCATTCCCGTGTTTTTAACCAAAAAAGAAAGAAAGACAAAGAAGCAGAACACTAATGTGCGTAAAATATGGCTTTTGAAACGGTCGTTTTGAAATATGGACGTCCTTTGAATTTTTTGGTCGATATGTGACCCCAGGATTTGTTTTCAGGGCAGGTGTCATTTACAGGCCTGCAATGATTTTGAATATCAACTGACCTTTAGCGCTGGGATTAAAGCTGCTGTTGTGTGAAACGGCCACAAGGTGGCAGCAGTTCTCTCTTTCAAATCAGGTTATTAGTGCAACAGAGCCTCAATGGAAGTCTTGTTCTAGATTGGAATTTAGAATGGAATGTGCCAGGAGAAAGCCCCTCAAGTTTGTCTCACTACTTCTTGTTCGTGTTTTTAATTTAATTTTTTATTTTTTATTACAGCAAGTTTGATTACAATGCTTGGCTTGTTGTAGGTGTGGAAGATGTGGTTCTTTTACACATATACAGATGTCTGTTCTTCCTGGGATCCTTTGCCCATGTACGTTAAGACAGAATGTTGAGTAGTCCTCTCTTTGTATTCCGTAGGTCTTAGGTGATTATATATGTCACCTGTGTTTGTATATGTCTGTTAACCCCAATATCGTAATGAAACCCATCCTCACACCTTTCCATTGGTGAACCATAAGTTTGTTTAATGAATCTGTGATTGCCCTTCTCCGTGGAAATATCTGCCCTGGTATCCATTTTTAGGTAACACCTATAAGTGATATGATACGATATGTGTCTTTCACTTTCTGACTTACTACAAGTCATGTGATAACCTCTAGGCTCATCTACGGTGCTGCAAATGGCATTGTGTCCTTTTTTTCCTTGGCTTCTATTCTGCTTTAGCGAGGTCCATTTTCAACACTGTGATTCCCTGAGGGTTGTGGATTAGCTGACGTGGGCAGCCTTATCCTGCCGGCCGGCCCTCCCCAGGTGTGCCTGGTTGAGGTCAATATAAACAGCGCTCCAGGCAGCAATAGCCCCTGAAGCTGTGCCTGCCTCCATATTCTTTGCCCCGTGAGCAGTCTCGGGGCTGTGCTGGTGGGAGGGAGTGAGGGGCCACAGCTTTGTTGGTGGCCCGGTGTGAGTGGAGTTCTGCTGGCCTTTCTGCAGGAGTTGCCAAGCTGCCACCTGTAAAGAAGAGGATGTGTCACCCATACCTCCCGCTGGAATTTCTCTCCGGACAGAGGTGAGGAAGGAAAAAATCAGTGGGGGCCGGGACAGGTGGGGTATCTCTGGCAGGACAATGGAAAGCTTCCGGAAGAGTGCCCTGGGCCAGGACCACCCTGGCTGGCCTGGAGGCACCAAGTTGGCCTGCGTTCTCTCGCTGTTGTGGCTCCACGGCCCTTCCTCTAGTCTTTCAAGCCCTTGTACATATTCAGGTGTTTTACCTGGGAAGGGTGGGAACAGTTCAGCAACAGCTGGCCTGGGGCTCAGCTCACCTTTGTTCAGAGATGCCTCGGCTCGGTCCCCCCGCTTTGCAATGAGGAAGCTCCTTGTGTGGGGTGTGGGTTGCTGGCTGTACGGGAGATGATTCCCCACCTCTGAACAATTTCAATATTGTTTACCGTTGGAGCAAGTGCCCTGATAGTGTTTTTCTCTGTATAACTGGTCGGTTCAGGTTTTTCTTCGTTTATGGTTCAAGTTAGCTTTTATTCCTCTTTTATGTATTTATAGATATAAGCATGGAAATAATTTATTCCTATAAATACATCTGTGTGAAGGGAAGAGCTTTTTTCTGTTTTATTTTTAAATTTTATATTTTAACATTTTGAAATTTAATTTTATTTACTTTTTTATACAGCGGGTTATTATTAGTTATGTATTTTATGCATATACATGTATACAGGTCAATCTCAATCTCCCAACTCGTCCCACCACCACCACCCCATGGCTTCCCACACTTGGTGTCCATACGTTTGTTCTCTACCTCTGTGTCTCTATTTCTTCCCTGCAAACCAGTTCATCTGTACCATTTTTTAGGTTCCACATATATGCATTAATATACAATATTTGTTTTCCCCTTTCTGACTTACTTCATTCTGTATGACTGTCTCTAGATCCATCGATGTCTCTACAAATGACCCAGATTCATTCCTTTTTATGGCCGAGTAATATTCCATTTTATATATGTACCCCATCTTTATCCATTCATCTGTCTTTGGGCATTTAGTTTGCTTCCATTACCTGGCTATTGTAAATAGTGCTGCAATGAACATTGTGGTGAATGTGCCTTTTTGATTTATGGTTTTCTTTGGGTATATGCCCAGAAGTGGAATTGCTGGATCAGATGGTAATTCTATTTCTAGATTTTTTAAGGAAACTCCATAGTGTTCTCCATAGTGACTCTATCAATTTACATTCCCACCAATAGTGGAAGAGGGCTCCTTTTGTCCACACCCTCCCCAGAATTTGTTGTTTGTAGATTTTCTGATGATGCCGATTCTAACAGGTGTGAGGTGATACCTCATTGTAGTTTTGATTTGCATTTCTCTAATAATTAGTGCTCTTGAGCAGCTTCTCATGTGCGCCTTGGCCATCTCTGTGTCTTCTTTGAAGAAACGTCTCTTGAGATCTTCTGCCCATTTCTGTATTGGGAGGATCGTGGGATGGTCAGGCTGTGTGCTGACGCACGTGTCAGTGCCAGCGTTAAGGGCCAGGAGTAGGGTACATCATAGGGTAACGTGTAGGGCTGGTGGTGGGTTTCCGTTCCGGGCTAGGGTTAGGGTTAGGGAACGGCAAGGTTTAGGGAACAGGTGAGCATAGGGACACGTGGGAGAGGCAGGCTACGTGCTGACAAACGTGTCAGTGCCAGCGTACGGGTCTGGAGTAAAGTATGGTGTAGGGCTAGTTGTGGGTTTCCATTCCGCGCTAGGGTTAGGGTTAGGGAACGGCAAGGCTTAGGGCACAGCTGAGGGTACAGAAACGTGGGAGGGTCAGGCTATGTGCTGACGCACGTTTCAGTGCCAGTGTACGGGCCAGGATTAGGGTACGGAGTAGGGTAAGGTGTAGGGCTGTTGGTGGGTTTCTGTTCCGGGTTAGGGTTAGGGAACGGCAAGGCTTAGGGCACAGGTAAGGGTACTGAAACGAGGGAGAGGCACGCTACGTGCTGACACACGGGTCAGTGCCAGCGTACGCGCCAGAATTAGGGTACGGCGTAGGGTAAGGTGTAGGGCTGGTGGTGGGTTTCTGTTCCAGGGTAGGGTTAGGGTTAGGGATCGGCAAGGCTTAGGGCACAGGTGAGGGTATGGAAACATGGGAGTGGCAGGCTACGTGCTTACACAAGGGTCAGTTCCAGTGTACGGCCCAGGAGTAGGGTACGGCGTAGGGTAAGGTGTAGGGCTGGTGGTGGGTTTCCGTTTCCGGCTAGGGTTAGGGTTAGGGAATGGCAAGGCTTAGGGCACAGGTGAGGGTACAGAAACGTGGGAGGGTCAGGCTACGTGCTGACGCAAGTGTCAGTGCCAGCGTACGGCCCAGGAATAGGGTATGGCGTAGGGTAAAGTGTAGGGTTAGGGTTAGGGAACGGCAAGGCTTAGGGCACAGGTGAGGGTACGGAAACGTGGGAGGGTCAGGCTACATGCTGAAGCACGGGTCAGTGCCAGGGTGTGGACCAGGAGTAGGGTACAGCGTAGGGTAAGGTGTAAGACTGGTGGTGGGTGTTCATTCCGGGGTTTGATTAGGGTTAGGGAACGTCAAGTTTTAGGGCACAGGTGAGGGTACGGAAACGTGGGAGGGTCAGGCTACCTGCTAACGCATGGGTCAGTGCCAGCGTATGGGCCAGGAGTAGGGTACGGCGTAGGGTAAGGTGTAGGGCTGGTGGTGGGTTTCCGTTCTGGGCTAGGGTTAGGGTTAGGGAACGGCAAGGCTAAGGGCACAGGTGAGGGTACGGAAACTTGGGTGAGGCAGGCTACGTGCTGACGCACGGGTCAGTGCCAGCATACAGGCCAGGAGTAGGGTAAGGCATAGGGTATGGTGTAGGGCTGGTGGTGGGTTTCAGTTCAGGGCTAGGGTTAGGGTTAGTGAACGGCAAGGCTTAGGGCACAGGTGAGGGTACAGAAACGTGTTAGGTTCATGGTGCATGTTGATGCATGGAATAGTGTCATCGTACGCATTAGGATTAGGGTACGGCGTACAGTAAGGTGTACGGTTGGCGGTAGGTTTACATTCCGGTGTAGGGTTAGGGATAGCGAATTGCAAGGTATAGGGCACAGGTGATGGTACGGAATTGTGTTAGGTTCAGGGTACGTGTTGACTCACGGGTTAGTGTGAGCGTACGCATGAGGATTAGGGTACCGCATAGAGTAAGGTGTAGGGTGGTGGTAGGTTTCCGTTCCAGTCTAGGGTTATGTTTAGGGACTGGCAAAGTTTAGGGCACAGGTGAGGGTACGAAACGTGTTAGGGTCAGGGTACGTGTTGATGCACAGGTTAGTGTCAGCATACGAATTAGGATTAGGGTATGGCGTAAGGTAAGGTGTAGGGTTGGTGGTAGTTTTCCGTTCCGGGCTAGGGTTAAGGTAAGGGAACGGCAAGGTTTATGGCAGAGGTGAGGGTACGGAAACGTGTTAGGGTCAGGGTACGTGTTGACGTATGGATTAGGATTAGGGTACGGCTTAGGGTAAGGTGTAGGGCTGATGGTAGGTTTCTGTTCCGGGCTAAGGTTAAGGATAGGCAACGGCAAGGTTTGGGGCACAGCTGAGGGTACGGAAACGTGTTAGTGTCAGGGTACATGTTGACTCACCGGTTAGTGCCAGCGTACGGATTAGGATTAGTGTACCGCGTAGATAAGGTGCACGGTTGGTGGTAGGTTTCCGTTCCAGCCTATGGTTAGGGTTAGGGAAAGTCAAGGTTTCTATTTGTAGGTTTTTTAAGGAAACTCCATACTGTTCTCCATAGTGACTGTATCAATTTACATTCCCAACAATAGTGGAAGAGGGCTCCTTTTGTCCACACCCTCCCCAGAATTTGTTGTCTGTAGATTTTCTGATGATGCTGATTCTAACAGGTGTGAGGTGATACCTCATTGTAGTTTTGATTTGCATTTCTCTAATAATTAGTGCTCTTGAGCAGCTTTTCATGTGCGTCTTAGCCATCTCTGTGTCTTCTTTGAAGAAACGTCTCTTTAGATATTCTGCCCATGTTTGTATTGGGTTGTTTGTTTTTTTAATATTAAGCTGCATGAGCTGTTTATATATATTGGAGATTAAACCTTTGTCCATTGATTCGTTTGCAACTATTTTCGCCCCTTCTGAGGGATGCCTTTTTCCATTCCCGTGTTTTTAACCAAAAAAGAAAGAAAGACAAAGAAGCAGAACACTAATGTGCGTAAAATATGGCTTTTGAAACGGTCGTTTTGAAATATGGACGTCCTTTGAATTTTTTGGTCGATATGTGACCCCAGGATTTGTTTTCAGGGCAGGTGTCATTTACAGGCCTGCAATGATTTTGAATATCAACTGACCTTTAGCGCTGGGATTAAAGCTGCTGTTGTGTGAAACGGCCACAAGGTGGCAGCAGTTCTCTCTTTCAAATCAGGTTATTAGTGCAACAGAGCCTCAATGGAAGTCTTGTTCTAGATTGGAATTTAGAATGGAATGTGCCAGGAGAAAGCCCCTCAAGTTTGTCTCACTACTTCTTGTTCGTGTTTTTAATTTAATTTTTTATTTTTTATTACAGCAAGTTTGATTACAATGCTTGGCTTGTTGTAGGTGTGGAAGATGTGGTTCTTTTACACATATACAGATGTCTGTTCTTCCTGGGATCCTTTGCCCATGTACGTTAAGACAGAATGTTGAGTAGTCCTCTCTTTGTATTCCGTAGGTCTTAGGTGATTATATATGTCACCTGTGTTTGTATATGTCTGTTAACCCCAATATCGTAATGAAACCCATCCTCACACCTTTCCATTGGTGAACCATAAGTTTGTTTAATGAATCTGTGATTGCCCTTCTCCGTGGAAATATCTGCCCTGGTATCCATTTTTAGGTAACACCTATAAGTGATATGATACGATATGTGTCTTTCACTTTCTGACTTACTACAAGTCATGTGATAACCTCTAGGCTCATCTACGGTGCTGCAAATGGCATTGTGTCCTTTTTTTCCTTGGCTTCTATTCTGCTTTAGCGAGGTCCATTTTCAACACTGTGATTCCCTGAGGGTTGTGGATTAGCTGACGTGGGCAGCCTTATCCTGCCGGCCGGCCCTCCCCAGGTGTGCCTGGTTGAGGTCAATATAAACAGCGCTCCAGGCAGCAATAGCCCCTGAAGCTGTGCCTGCCTCCATATTCTTTGCCCCGTGAGCAGTCTCGGGGCTGTGCTGGTGGGAGGGAGTGAGGGGCCACAGCTTTGTTGGTGGCCCGGTGTGAGTGGAGTTCTGCTGGCCTTTCTGCAGGAGTTGCCAAGCTGCCACCTGTAAAGAAGAGGATGTGTCACCCATACCTCCCGCTGGAATTTCTCTCCGGACAGAGGTGAGGAAGGAAAAAATCAGTGGGGGCCGGGACAGGTGGGGTATCTCTGGCAGGACAATGGAAAGCTTCCGGAAGAGTGCCCTGGGCCAGGACCACCCTGGCTGGCCTGGAGGCACCAAGTTGGCCTGCGTTCTCTCGCTGTTGTGGCTCCACGGCCCTTCCTCTAGTCTTTCAAGCCCTTGTACATATTCAGGTGTTTTACCTGGGAAGGGTGGGAACAGTTCAGCAACAGCTGGCCTGGGGCTCAGCTCACCTTTGTTCAGAGATGCCTCGGCTCGGTCCCCCCGCTTTGCAATGAGGAAGCTCCTTGTGTGGGGTGTGGGTTGCTGGCTGTACGGGAGATGATTCCCCACCTCTGAACAATTTCAATATTGTTTACCGTTGGAGCAAGTGCCCTGATAGTGTTTTTCTCTGTATAACTGGTCGGTTCAGGTTTTTCTTCGTTTATGGTTCAAGTTAGCTTTTATTCCTCTTTTATGTATTTATAGATATAAGCATGGAAATAATTTATTCCTATAAATACATCTGTGTGAAGGGAAGAGCTTTTTTCTGTTTTATTTTTAAATTTTATATTTTAACATTTTGAAATTTAATTTTATTTACTTTTTTATACAGCGGGTTATTATTAGTTATGTATTTTATGCATATACATGTATACAGGTCAATCTCAATCTCCCAACTCGTCCCACCACCACCACCCCATGGCTTCCCACACTTGGTGTCCATACGTTTGTTCTCTACCTCTGTGTCTCTATTTCTTCCCTGCAAACCAGTTCATCTGTACCATTTTTTAGGTTCCACATATATGCATTAATATACAATATTTGTTTTCCCCTTTCTGACTTACTTCATTCTGTATGACTGTCTCTAGATCCATCGATGTCTCTACAAATGACCCAGATTCATTCCTTTTTATGGCCGAGTAATATTCCATTTTATATATGAACCCCATCTTTATCCATTCATCTGTCTTTGGGCATTTAGTTTGCTTCCATTACCTGGCTATTGTAAATAGTGCTGCAATGAACATTGTGGTGAATGTGCCTTTTTGATTTATGGTTTTCTTTGGGTATATGCCCAGAAGTGGAATTGCTGGATCAGATGGTAATTCTATTTCTAGATTTTTTAAGGAAACTCCATAGTGTTCTCCATAGTGACTCTATCAATTTACATTCCCACCAATAGTGGAAGAGGGCTCCTTTTGTCCACACCCTCCCCAGAATTTGTTGTTTGTAGATTTTCTGATGATGCCGATTCTAACAGGTGTGAGGTGATACCTCATTGTAGTTTTGATTTGCATTTCTCTAATAATTAGTGCTCTTGAGCAGCTTCTCATGTGCGCCTTGGCCATCTCTGTGTCTTCTTTGAAGAAACGTCTCTTGAGATCTTCTGCCCATTTCCGTATTGGGAGGATCGTGGGATGGTCAGGCTGTGTGCTGACGCACGTGTCAGTGCCAGCGTAAGGGCCAGGAGTAGGGTACATCATAGGGTAACGTGTAGGGCTGGTGGTGGGTTTCCGTTCCGGGCTAGGGTTAGGGTTAGGGAACGGCAAGGTTTAGGGAACAGGTGAGCATAGGGACACGTGGGAGAGGCAGGCTACGTGCTGACAAACGTGTCAGTGCCAGCGTACGGGTCTGGAGTAAAGTATGGTGTAGGGCTAGTTGTGGGTTTCCATTCCGCGCTAGGGTTAGGGTTAGGGAACGGCAAGGCTTAGGGCACAGCTGAGGGTACAGAAACGTGGGAGGGTCAGGCTATGTGCTGACGCACGTTTCAGTGCCAGTGTACGGGCCAGGATTAGGGTACGGAGTAGGGTAAGGTGTAGGGCTGTTGGTGGGTTTCTGTTCCGGGTTAGGGTTAGGGAACGGCAAGGCTTAGGGCACAGGTAAGGGTACTGAAACGAGGGAGAGGCACGCTACGTGCTGACACACGGGTCAGTGCCAGCGTACGCGCCAGAATTAGGGTACGGCGTAGGGTAAGGTGTAGGGCTGGTGGTGGGTTTCTGTTCCAGGGTAGGGTTAGGGTTAGGGATCGGCAAGGCTTAGGGCACAGGTGAGGGTATGGAAACATGGGAGTGGCAGGCTACGTGCTTACACAAGGGTCAGTTCCAGTGTACGGCCCAGGAGTAGGGTACGGCGTAGGGTAAGGTGTAGGGCTGGTGGTGGGTTTCCGTTTCCGGCTAGGGTTAGGGTTAGGGAATGGCAAGGCTTAGGGCACAGGTGAGGGTACAGAAACGTGGGAGGGTCAGGCTACGTGCTGACGCAAGTGTCAGTGCCAGCGTACGGCCCAGGAATAGGGTATGGCGTAGGGTAAAGTGTAGGGTTAGAGTTAGGGAACGGCAAGGCTTAGGGCACAGGTGAGGGTACGGAAACGTGGGAGGGTCAGGCTACATGCTGAAGCACGGGTCAGTGCCAGGGTGTGGACCAGGAGTAGGGTACGGCGTAGGGTAAGGTGTAAGACTGGTGGTGGGTGTCCATTCCGGGGTTTGATTAGGGTTAGGGAACGTCAAGTTTTAGGGCACAGGTGAGGGTACGGAAACGTGGGAGGGTCAGGCTACCTGCTGACGCATGGGTCAGTGCCAGCGTATGGGCCAGGAGTAGGGTACGGCGTAGGGTAAGGTGTAGGGCTGGTGGTGGGTTTCCGTTCTGGGCTAGGGTTAGGGTTAGGGAACGGCAAGGCTAAGGGCACAGGTGAGGGTACGGAAACTTGGGTGAGGCAGGCTACGTGCTGACGCACGGGTCAGTGCCAGCATACAGGCCAGGAGTAGGGTAAGGCATAGGGTATGGTGTAGGGCTGGTGGTGGGTTTCAGTTCAGGGCTAGGGTTAGGGTTAGTGAACGGCAAGGCTTAGGGCACAGGTGAGGGTACAGAAACGTGTTAGGTTCATGGTGCATGTTGATGCATGGAATAGTGTCATCGTACACATTAGGATTAGGGTACGGCGTACAGTAAGGTGTACGGTTGGCGGTAGGTTTATTTTCCGGTGTAGGGTTAGGGATAGCGAATTGCAAGGTATAGGGCACAGGTGATGGTACGGAATTGTGTTAGGTTCAGGGTACGTGTTGACTCACGGGTTAGTGTGAGCGTACGCATGAGGATTAGGGTACCGCATAGAGTAAGGTGTAGGGTTGGTGGTAGGTTTCCGTTCCAGTCTAGGGTTATGTTTAGGGACTGGCAAAGTTTAGGGCACAGGTGAGGGTACGAAACGTGTTAGGGTCAGGGTACGTGTTGATGCACAGGTTAGTGTCAGCATACGAATTAGGATTAGGGTATGGCGTAAGGTAAGGTGTAGGGTTGGTGGTAGTTTTCCGTTCCGGGCTAGGGTTAAGGTAAGGGAACGGCAAGGTTTATGGCAGAGGTGAGGGTACGGAAACGTGTTAGGGTCAGGGTACGTGTTGACGTATGGATTAGGATTAGGGTACGGCTTAGGGTAAGGTGTAGGGCTGATGGTAGGTTTCTGTTCCGGGCTAAGGTTAAGGATAGGCAACGGCAAGGTTTGGGGCACAGCTGAGGGTACGGAAACGTGTTAGTGTCAGGGTACATGTTGACTCACCGGTTAGTGCCAGCGTACGGATTAGGATTAGTGTACCGCGTAGATAAGGTGCACGGTTGGTGGTAGGTTTCCGTTCCAGCCTATGGTTAGGGTTAGGGAAAGTCAAGGTTTCTATTTGTAGGTTTTTTAAGGAAACTCCATACTGTTCTCCATAGTGACTGTATCAATTTACATTCCCAACAATAGTGGAAGAGGGCTCCTTTTGTCCACACCCTCCCCAGAATTTGTTGTCTGTAGATTTTCTGATGATGCTGATTCTAACAGGTGTGAGGTGATACCTCATTGTAGTTTTGATTTGCATTTCTCTAATAATTAGTGCTCTTGAGCAGCTTTTCATGTGCGTCTTAGCCATCTCTGTGTCTTCTTTGAAGAAACGTCTCTTTAGATATTCTGCCCATGTTTGTATTGGGTTGTTTGTTTTTTTAATATTAAGCTGCATGAGCTGTTTATATATATTGGAGATTAAACCTTTGTCCATTGATTCGTTTGCAACTATTTTCGCCCCTTCTGAGGGATGCCTTTTTCCATTCCCGTGTTTTTAACCAAAAAAGAAAGAAAGACAAAGAAGCAGAACACTAATGTGCGTAAAATATGGCTTTTGAAACGGTCGTTTTGAAATATGGACGTCCTTTGAATTTTTTGGTCGATATGTGACCCCAGGATTTGTTTTCAGGGCAGGTGTCATTTACAGGCCTGCAATGATTTTGAATATCAACTGACCTTTAGCGCTGGGATTAAAGCTGCTGTTGTGTGAAACGGCCACAAGGTGGCAGCAGTTCTCTCTTTCAAATCAGGTTATTAGTGCAACAGAGCCTCAATGGAAGTCTTGTTCTAGATTGGAATTTAGAATGGAATGTGCCAGGAGAAAGCCCCTCAAGTTTGTCTCACTACTTCTTGTTCGTGTTTTTAATTTAATTTTTTATTTTTTATTACAGCAAGTTTGATTACAATGCTTGGCTTGTTGTAGGTGTGGAAGATGTGGTTCTTTTACACATATACAGATGTCTGTTCTTCCTGGGATCCTTTGCCCATGTACGTTAAGACAGAATGTTGAGTAGTCCTCTCTTTGTATTCCGTAGGTCTTAGGTGATTATATATGTCACCTGTGTTTGTATATGTCTGTTAACCCCAATATCGTAATGAAACCCATCCTCACACCTTTCCATTGGTGAACCATAAGTTTGTTTAATGAATCTGTGATTGCCCTTCTCCGTGGAAATATCTGCCCTGGTATCCATTTTTAGGTAACACCTATAAGTGATATGATACGATATGTGTCTTTCACTTTCTGACTTACTACAAGTCATGTGATAACCTCTAGGCTCATCTACGGTGCTGCAAATGGCATTGTGTCCTTTTTTTCCTTGGCTTCTATTCTGCTTTAGCGAGGTCCATTTTCAACACTGTGATTCCCTGAGGGTTGTGGATTAGCTGACGTGGGCAGCCTTATCCTGCCGGCCGGCCCTCCCCAGGTGTGCCTGGTTGAGGTCAATATAAACAGCGCTCCAGGCAGCAATAGCCCCTGAAGCTGTGCCTGCCTCCATATTCTTTGCCCCGTGAGCAGTCTCGGGGCTGTGCTGGTGGGAGGGAGTGAGGGGCCACAGCTTTGTTGGTGGCCCGGTGTGAGTGGAGTTCTGCTGGCCTTTCTGCAGGAGTTGCCAAGCTGCCACCTGTAAAGAAGAGGATGTGTCACCCATACCTCCCGCTGGAATTTCTCTCCGGACAGAGGTGAGGAAGGAAAAAATCAGTGGGGGCCGGGACAGGTGGGGTATCTCTGGCAGGACAATGGAAAGCTTCCGGAAGAGTGCCCTGGGCCAGGACCACCCTGGCTGGCCTGGAGGCACCAAGTTGGCCTGCGTTCTCTCGCTGTTGTGGCTCCACGGCCCTTCCTCTAGTCTTTCAAGCCCTTGTACATATTCAGGTGTTTTACCTGGGAAGGGTGGGAACAGTTCAGCAACAGCTGGCCTGGGGCTCAGCTCACCTTTGTTCAGAGATGCCTCGGCTCGGTCCCCCCGCTTTGCAATGAGGAAGCTCCTTGTGTGGGGTGTGGGTTGCTGGCTGTACGGGAGATGATTCCCCACCTCTGAACAATTTCAATATTGTTTACCGTTGGAGCAAGTGCCCTGATAGTGTTTTTCTCTGTATAACTGGTCGGTTCAGGTTTTTCTTCGTTTATGGTTCAAGTTAGCTTTTATTCCTCTTTTATGTATTTATAGATATAAGCATGGAAATAATTTATTCCTATAAATACATCTGTGTGAAGGGAAGAGCTTTTTTCTGTTTTATTTTTAAATTTTATATTTTAACATTTTGAAATTTAATTTTATTTACTTTTTTATACAGCGGGTTATTATTAGTTATGTATTTTATGCATATACATGTATACAGGTCAATCTCAATCTCCCAACTCGTCCCACCACCACCACCCCATGGCTTCCCACACTTGGTGTCCATACGTTTGTTCTCTACCTCTGTGTCTCTATTTCTTCCCTGCAAACCAGTTCATCTGTACCATTTTTTAGGTTCCACATATATGCATTAATATACAATATTTGTTTTCCCCTTTCTGACTTACTTCATTCTGTATGACTGTCTCTAGATCCATCGATGTCTCTACAAATGACCCAGATTCATTCCTTTTTATGGACGAGTAATATTCCATTTTATATATGTACCCCATCTTTATCCATTCATCTGTCTTTGGGCATTTAGTTTGCTTCCATTACCTGGCTATTGTAAATAGTGCTGCAATGAACATTGTGGTGAATGTGCCTTTTTGATTTATGGTTTTCTTTGGGTATATGCCCAGAAGTGGAATTGCTGGATCAGATGGTAATTCTATTTCTAGATTTTTTAAGGAAACTCCATAGTGTTCTCCATAGTGACTCTATCAATTTACATTCCCACCAATAGTGGAAGAGGGCTCCTTTTGTCCACACCCTCCCCAGAATTTGTTGTTTGTAGATTTTCTGATGATGCCGATTCTAACAGGTGTGAGGTGATACCTCATTGTAGTTTTGATTTGCATTTCTCTAATAATTAGTGCTCTTGAGCAGCTTCTCATGTGCGCCTTGGCCATCTCTGTGTCTTCTTTGAAGAAACGTCTCTTGAGATCTTCTGCCCATTTCCGTATTGGGAGGATCGTGGGATGGTCAGGCTGTGTGCTGACGCACGTGTCAGTGCCAGCGTAAGGGCCAGGAGTAGGGTACATCATAGGGTAACGTGTAGGGCTGGTGGTGGGTTTCCGTTCCGGGCTAGGGTTAGGGTTAGGGAACGGCAAGGTTTAGGGAACAGGTGAGCATAGGGACACGTGGGAGAGGCAGGCTACGTGCTGACAAACGTGTCAGTGCCAGCGTACGGGTCTGGAGTAAAGTATGGTGTAGGGCTAGTTGTGGGTTTCCATTCCGCGCTAGGGTTAGGGTTAGGGAACGGCAAGGCTTAGGGCACAGCTGAGGGTACAGAAACGTGGGAGGGTCAGGCTATGTGCTGACGCACGTTTCAGTGCCAGTGTACGGGCCAGGATTAGGGTACGGAGTAGGGTAAGGTGTAGGGCTGTTGGTGGGTTTCTGTTCCGGGTTAGGGTTAGGGAACGGCAAGGCTTAGGGCACAGGTAAGGGTACTGAAACGAGGGAGAGGCACGCTACGTGCTGACACACGGGTCAGTGCCAGCGTACGCGCCAGAATTAGGGTACGGCGTAGGGTAAGGTGTAGGGCTGGTGGTGGGTTTCTGTTCCAGGGTAGGGTTAGGGTTAGGGATCGGCAAGGCTTAGGGCACAGGTGAGGGTATGGAAACATGGGAGTGGCAGGCTACGTGCTTACACAAGGGTCAGTTCCAGTGTACGGCCCAGGAGTAGGGTACGGCGTAGGGTAAGGTGTAGGGCTGGTGGTGGGTTTCCGTTTCCGGCTAGGGTTAGGGTTAGGGAATGGCAAGGCTTAGGGCACAGGTGAGGGTACAGAAACGTGGGAGGGTCAGGCTACGTGCTGACGCAAGTGTCAGTGCCAGCGTACGGCCCAGGAATAGGGTATGGCGTAGGGTAAAGTGTAGGGTTAGGGTTAGGGAACGGCAAGGCTTAGGGCACAGGTGAGGGTACGGAAACGTGGGAGGGTCAGGCTACATGCTGAAGCACGGGTCAGTGCCAGGGTGTGGACCAGGAGTAGGGTACGGCGTAGGGTAAGGTGTAAGACTGGTGGTGGGTGTCCATTCCGGGGTTTGATTAGGGTTAGGGAACGTCAAGTTTTAGGGCACAGGTGAGGGTACGGAAACGTGGGAGGGTCAGGCTACCTGCTGACGCATGGGTCAGTGCCAGCGTATGGGCCAGGAGTAGGGTACGGCGTAGGGTAAGGTGTAGGGCTGGTGGTGGGTTTCCGTTCTGGGCTAGGGTTAGGGTTAGGGAACGGCAAGGCTAAGGGCACAGGTGAGGGTACGGAAACTTGGGTGAGGCAGGCTACGTGCTGACGCACGGGTCAGTGCCAGCATACAGGCCAGGAGTAGGGTAAGGCATAGGGTATGGTGTAGGGCTGGTGGTGGGTTTCAGTTCAGGGCTAGGGTTAGGGTTAGTGAACGGCAAGGCTTAGGGCACAGGTGAGGGTACAGAAACGTGTTAGGTTCATGGTGCATGTTGATGCATGGAATAGTGTCATCGTACGCATTAGGATTAGGGTACGGCGTACAGTAAGGTGTACGGTTGGCGGTAGGTTTACATTCCGGTGTAGGGTTAGGGATAGCGAATTGCAAGGTATAGGGCACAGGTGATGGTACGGAATTGTGTTAGGTTCAGGGTACGTGTTGACTCACGGGTTAGTGTGAGCGTACGCATGAGGATTAGGGTACCGCATAGAGTAAGGTGTAGGGTTGGTGGTAGGTTTCCGTTCCAGTCTAGGGTTATGTTTAGGGACTGGCAAAGTTTAGGGCACAGGTGAGGGTACGAAACGTGTTAGGGTCAGGGTACGTGTTGATGCACAGGTTAGTGTCAGCATACGAATTAGGATTAGGGTATGGCATAAGGTAAGGTGTAGGGTTGGTGGTAGTTTTCCGTTCCGGGCTAGGGTTAAGGTAAGGGAACGGCAAGGTTTATGGCAGAGGTGAGGGTACGGAAACGTGTTAGGGTCAGGGTACGTGTTGACGTATGGATTAGGATTAGGGTACGGCTTAGGGTAAGGTGTAGGGCTGATGGTAGGTTTCTGTTCCGGGCTAAGGTTAAGGATAGGCAACGGCAAGGTTTGGGGCACAGCTGAGGGTACGGAAACGTGTTAGTGTCAGGGTACATGTTGACTCACCGGTTAGTGCCAGCGTACGGATTAGGATTAGTGTACCGCGTAGATAAGGTGCACGGTTGGTGGTAGGTTTCCGTTCCAGCCTATGGTTAGGGTTAGGGAAAGTCAAGGTTTCTATTTGTAGGTTTTTTAAGGAAACTCCATACTGTTCTCCATAGTGACTGTATCAATTTACATTCCCAACAATAGTGGAAGAGGGCTCCTTTTGTCCACACCCTCCCCAGAATTTGTTGTCTGTAGATTTTCTGATGATGCTGATTCTAACAGGTGTGAGGTGATACCTCATTGTAGTTTTGATTTGCATTTCTCTAATAATTAGTGCTCTTGAGCAGCTTTTCATGTGCGTCTTAGCCATCTCTGTGTCTTCTTTGAAGAAACGTCTCTTTAGATATTCTGCCCATGTTTGTATTGGGTTGTTTGTTTTTTTAATATTAAGCTGCATGAGCTGTTTATATATATTGGAGATTAAACCTTTGTCCATTGATTCGTTTGCAACTATTTTCGCCCCTTCTGAGGGATGCCTTTTTCCATTCCCGTGTTTTTAACCAAAAAAGAAAGAAAGACAAAGAAGCAGAACACTAATGTGCGTAAAATATGGCTTTTGAAACGGTCGTTTTGAAATATGGACGTCCTTTGAATTTTTTGGTCGATATGTGACCCCAGGATTTGTTTTCAGGGCAGGTGTCATTTACAGGCCTGCAATGATTTTGAATATCAACTGACCTTTAGCGCTGGGATTAAAGCTGCTGTTGTGTGAAACGGCCACAAGGTGGCAGCAGTTCTCTCTTTCAAATCAGGTTATTAGTGCAACAGAGCCTCAATGGAAGTCTTGTTCTAGATGGGAATTTAGAATGGAATGTGCCAGGAGAAAGCCCCTCAAGTTTGTCTCACTACTTCTTGTTCGTGTTTTTAATTTAATTTTTTATTTTTTATTACAGCAAGTTTGATTACAATGCTTGGCTTGTTGTAGGTGTGGAAGATGTGGTTCTTTTACACATATACAGATGTCTGTTCTTCCTGGGATCCTTTGCCCATGTACGTTAAGACAGAATGTTGAGTAGTCCTCTCTTTGTATTCCGTAGGTCTTAGGTGATTATATATGTCACCTGTGTTTGTATATGTCTGTTAACCCCAATATCGTAATGAAACCCATCCTCACACCTTTCCATTGGTGAACCATAAGTTTGTTTAATGAATCTGTGATTGCCCTTCTCCGTGGAAATATCTGCCCTGGTATCCATTTTTAGGTAACACCTATAAGTGATATGATACGATATGTGTCTTTCACTTTCTGACTTACTACAAGTCATGTGATAACCTCTAGGCTCATCTACGGTGCTGCAAATGGCATTGTGTCCTTTTTTTCCTTGGCTTCTATTCTGCTTTAGCGAGGTCCATTTTCAACACTGTGATTCCCTGAGGGTTGTGGATTAGCTGACGTGGGCAGCCTTATCCTGCCGGCCGGCCCTCCCCAGGTGTGCCTGGTTGAGGTCACTATAAACAGCGCTCCAGGCAGCAATAGCCCCTGAAGCTGTGCCTGCCTCCATATTCTTTGCCCCGTGAGCAGTCTCGGGGCTGTGCTGGTGGGAGGGAGTGAGGGGCCACAGCTTTGTTGGTGGCCCGGTGTGAGTGGAGTTCTGCTGGCCTTTCTGCAGGAGTTGCCAAGCTGCCACCTGTAAAGAAGAGGATGTGTCACCCATACCTCCCGCTGGAATTTCTCTCCGGACAGAGGTGAGGAAGGAAAAAATCAGTGGGGGCCGGGACAGGTGGGGTATCTCTGGCAGGACAATGGAAAGCTTCCGGAAGAGTGCCCTGGGCCAGGACCACCCTGGCTGGCCTGGAGGCACCAAGTTGGCCTGCGTTCTCTCGCTGTTGTGGCTCCACGGCCCTTCCTCTAGTCTTTCAAGCCCTTGTACATATTCAGGTGTTTTACCTGGGAAGGGTGGGAACAGTTCAGCAACAGCTAGCCTGGGGCTCAGCTCACCTTTGTTCAGAGATGCCTCGGCTCGGTCCCCCCGCTTTGCAATGAGGAAGCTCCTTGTGTGGGGTGTGGGTTGCTGGCTGTACGGGAGATGATTCCCCACCTCTGAACAATTTCAATATTGTTTACCGTTGGAGCAAGTGCCCTGATAGTGTTTTTCTCTGTATAACTGGTCGGTTCAGGTTTTTCTTCGTTTATGGTTCAAGTTAGCTTTTATTCCTCTTTTATGTATTTATAGATATAAGCATGGAAATAATTTATTCCTATAAATACATCTGTGTGAAGGGAAGAGCTTTTTTCTGTTTTATTTTTAAATTTTATATTTTAACATTTTGAAATTTAATTTTATTTACTTTTTTATACAGCGGGTTATTATTAGTTATGTATTTTATGCATATACATGTATACAGGTCAATCTCAATCTCCCAACTCGTCCCACCACCACCACCCCATGGCTTCCCACACTTGGTGTCCATACGTTTGTTCTCTACCTCTGTGTCTCTATTTCTTCCCTGCAAACCAGTTCATCTGTACCATTTTTTAGGTTCCACATATATGCATTAATATACAATATTTGTTTTCCCCTTTCTGACTTACTTCATTCTGTATGACTGTCTCTAGATCCATCGATGTCTCTACAAATGACCCAGATTCATTCCTTTTTATGGCCGAGTAATATTCCATTTTATATATGTACCCCATCTTTATCCATTCATCTGTCTTTGGGCATTTAGTTTGCTTCCATTACCTGGCTATTGTAAATAGTGCTGCAATGAACATTGTGGTGAATGTGCCTTTTTGATTTATGGTTTTCTTTGGGTATATGCCCAGAAGTGGAATTGCTGGATCAGATGGTAATTCTATTTCTAGATTTTTTAAGGAAACTCCATAGTGTTCTCCATAGTGACTCTATCAATTTACATTCCCACCAATAGTGGAAGAGGGCTCCTTTTGTCCACACCCTCCCCAGAATTTGTTGTTTGTAGATTTTCTGATGATGCCGATTCTAACAGGTGTGAGGTGATACCTCATTGTAGTTTTGATTTGCATTTCTCTAATAATTAGTGCTCTTGAGCAGCTTCTCATGTGCGCCTTGGCCATCTCTGTGTCTTCTTTGAAGAAACGTCTCTTGAGATCTTCTGCCCATTTCTGTATTGGGAGGATCGTGGGATGGTCAGGCTGTGTGCTGACGCACGTGTCAGTGCCAGCGTTAAGGGCCAGGAGTAGGGTACATCATAGGGTAACGTGTAGGGCTGGTGGTGGGTTTCCGTTCCGGGCTAGGGTTAGGGTTAGGGAACGGCAAGGTTTAGGGAACAGGTGAGCATAGGGACACGTGGGAGAGGCAGGCTACGTGCTGACAAACGTGTCAGTGCCAGCGTACGGGTCTGGAGTAAAGTATGGTGTAGGGCTAGTTGTGGGTTTCCATTCCGCGCTAGGGTTAGGGTTAGGGAACGGCAAGGCTTAGGGCACAGCTGAGGATACAGAAACGTGGGAGGGTCAGGCTATGTGCTGACGCACGTTTCAGTGCCAGTGTACGGGTCAGGATTAGGGTACGGAGTAGGGTAAGGTGTAGGGCTGTTGGTGGGTTTCTGTTCCGGGTTAGGGTTAGGGAACGGCAAGGCTTAGGGCACAGGTAAGGGTACTGAAACGAGGGAGAGGCACGCTACGTGCTGACACACGGGTCAGTGCCAGCGTACGCGCCAGAATTAGGGTACGGCGTAGGGTAAGGTGTAGGGCTGGTGGTGGGTTTCTGTTCCAGGGTAGGGTTAGGGTTAGGGATCGGCAAGGCTTAGGGCACAGGTGAGGGTATGGAAACATGGGAGTGGCAGGCTACGTGCTTACACAAGGGTCAGTTCCAGTGTACGGCCCAGGAGTAGGGTACGGCGTAGGGTAAGGTGTAGGGCTGGTGGTGGGTTTCCGTTTCCGGCTAGGGTTAGGGTTAGGGAATGGCAAGGCTTAGGGCACAGGTGAGGGTACAGAAACGTGGGAGGGTCAGGCTACGTGCTGACGCAAGTGTCAGTGCCAGCGTACGGCCCAGGAATAGGGTATGGCGTAGGGTAAAGTGTAGGGTTAGGGTTAGGGAACGGCAAGGCTTAGGGCACAGGTGAGGGTACGGAAACGTGGGAGGGTCAGGCTACATGCTGAAGCACGGGTCAGTGCCAGGGTGTGGACCAGGAGTAGGGTACGGCGTAGGGTAAGGTGTAAGACTGGTGGTGGGTGTTCATTCCGGGGTTTGATTAGGGTTAGGGAACGTCAAGTTTTAGGGCACAGGTGAGGGTACGGAAACGTGGGAGGGTCAGGCTACCTGCTGACGCATGGGTCAGTGCCAGCGTATGGGCCAGGAGTAGGGTACGGCGTAGGGTAAGGTGTAGGGCTGGTGGTGGGTTTCCGTTCTGGGCTAGGGTTAGGGTTAGGGAACGGCAAGGCTAAGGGCACAGGTGAGGGTACGGAAACTTGGGTGAGGCAGGCTACGTGCTGACGCACGGGTCAGTGCCAGCATACAGGCCAGGAGTAGGGTAAGGCATAGGGTATGGTGTAGGGCTGGTGGTGGGTTTCAGTTCAGGGCTAGGGTTAGGGTTAGTGAACGGCAAGGCTTAGGGCACAGGTGAGGGTACAGAAACGTGTTAGGTTCATGGTGCATGTTGATGCATGGAATAGTGTCATCGTACACATTAGGATTAGGGTACGGCGTACAGTAAGGTGTACGGTTGGCGGTAGGTTTACATTCCGGTGTAGGGTTAGGGATAGCGAATTGCAAGGTATAGGGCACAGGTGATGGTACGGAATTGTGTTAGGTTCAGGGTACGTGTTGACTCACGGGTTAGTGTGAGCGTACGCATGAGGATTAGGGTACCGCATAGAGTAAGGTGTAGGGTTGGTGGTAGGTTTCCGTTCCAGTCTAGGGTTATGTTTAGGGACTGGCAAAGTTTAGGGCACAGGTGAGGGTACGAAACGTGTTAGGGTCAGGGTACGTGTTGATGCACAGGTTAGTGTCAGCATACGAATTAGGATTAGGGTATGGCGTAAGGTAAGGTGTAGGGTTGGTGGTAGTTTTCCGTTCCGGGCTAGGGTTAAGGTAAGGGAACGGCAAGGTTTATGGCAGAGGTGAGGGTACGGAAACGTGTTAGGGTCAGGGTACGTGTTGACGTATGGATTAGGATTAGGGTACGGCTTAGGGTAAGGTGTAGGGCTGATGGTAGGTTTCTGTTCCGGGCTAAGGTTAAGGATAGGCAACGGCAAGGTTTGGGGCACAGCTGAGGGTACGGAAACGTGTTAGTGTCAGGGTACATGTTGACTCACCGGTTAGTGCCAGCGTACGGATTAGGATTAGTGTACCGCGTAGATAAGCTGCACGGTTGGTGGTAGGTTTCCGTTCCAGCCTATGGTTAGGGTTAGGGAAAGTCAAGGTTTCTATTTGTAGGTTTTTTAAGGAAACTCCATACTGTTCTCCATAGTGACTGTATCAATTTACATTCCCAACAATAGTGGAAGAGGGCTCCTTTTGTCCACACCCTCCCCAGAATTTGTTGTCTGTAGATTTTCTGATGATGCTGATTCTAACAGGTGTGAGGTGATACCTCATTGTAGTTTTGATTTGCATTTCTCTAATAATTAGTGCTCTTGAGCAGCTTTTCATGTGCGTCTTAGCCATCTCTGTGTCTTCTTTGAAGAAACGTCTCTTTAGATATTCTGCCCATGTTTGTATTGGGTTGTTTGTTTTTTTAATATTAAGCTGCATGAGCTGTTTATATATATTGGAGATTAAACCTTTGTCCATTGATTCGTTTGCAACTATTTTCGCCCCTTCTGAGGGATGCCTTTTTCCATTCCCGTGTTTTTAACCAAAAAAGAAAGAAAGACAAAGAAGCAGAACACTAATGTGCGTAAAATATGGCTTTTGAAACGGTCGTTTTGAAATATGGACGTCCTTTGAATTTTTTGGTCGATATGTGACCCCACGATTTGTTTTCAGGGCAGGTGTCATTTACAGGCCTGCAATGATTTTGAATATCAACTGACCTTTAGCGCTGGGATTAAAGCTGCTGTTGTGTGAAACGGCCACAAGGTGGCAGCAGTTCTCTCTTTCAAATCAGGTTATTAGTGCAACAGAGCCTCAATGGAAGTCTTGTTCTAGATTGGAATTTAGAATGGAATGTGCCAGGAGAAAGCCCCTCAAGTTTGTCTCACTACTTCTTGTTCGTGTTTTTAATTTAATTTTTTATTTTTTATTACAGCAAGTTTGATTACAATGCTTGGCTTGTTGTAGGTGTGGAAGATGTGGTTCTTTTACACATATACAGATGTCTGTTCTTCCTGGGATCCTTTGCCCATGTACGTTAAGACAGAATGTTGAGTAGTCCTCTCTTTGTATTCCGTAGGTCTTAGGTGATTATATATGTCACCTGTGTTTGTATATGTCTGTTAACCCCAATATCGTAATGAAACCCATCCTCACACCTTTCCATTGGTGAACCATAAGTTTGTTTAATGAATCTGTGATTGCCCTTCTCCGTGGAAATATCTGCCCTGGTATCCATTTTTAGGTAACACCTATAAGTGATATGATACGATATGTGTCTTTCACTTTCTGACTTACTACAAGTCATGTGATAACCTCTAGGCTCATCTACGGTGCTGCAAATGGCATTGTGTCCTTTTTTTCCTTGGCTTCTATTCTGCTTTAGCGAGGTCCATTTTCAACACTGTGATTCCCTGAGGGTTGTGGATTAGCTGACGTGGGCAGCCTTATCCTGCCGGCCGGCCCTCCCCAGGTGTGCCTGGTTGAGGTCAATATAAACAGCGCTCCAGGCAGCAATAGCCCCTGAAGCTGTGCCTGCCTCCATATTCTTTGCCCCGTGAGCAGTCTCGGGGCTGTGCTGGTGGGAGGGAGTGAGGGGCCACAGCTTTGTTGGTGGCCCGGTGTGAGTGGAGTTCTGCTGGCCTTTCTGCAGGAGTTGCCAAGCTGCCACCTGTAAAGAAGAGGATGTGTCACCCATACCTCCCGCTGGAATTTCTCTCCGGACAGAGGTGAGGAAGGAAAAAATCAGTGGGGGCCGGGACAGGTGGGGTATCTCTGGCAGGACAATGGAAAGCTTCCGGAAGAGTGCCCTGGGCCAGGACCACCCTGGCTGGCCTGGAGGCACCAAGTTGGCCTGCGTTCTCTCGCTGTTGTGGCTCCACGGCCCTTCCTCTAGTCTTTCAAGCCCTTGTACATATTCAGGTGTTTTACCTGGGAAGGGTGGGAACAGTTCAGCAACAGCTGGCCTGGGGCTCAGCTCACCTTTGTTCAGAGATGCCTCGGCTCGGTCCCCCCGCTTTGCAATGAGGAAGCTCCTTGTGTGGGGTGTGGGTTGCTGGCTGTACGGGAGATGATTCCCCACCTCTGAACAATTTCAATATTGTTTACCGTTGGAGCAAGTGCCCTGATAGTGTTTTTCTCTGTATAACTGGTCGGTTCAGGTTTTTCTTCGTTTATGGTTCAAGTTAGCTTTTATTCCTCTTTTATGTATTTATAGATATAAGCATGGAAATAATTTATTCCTATAAATACATCTGTGTGAAGGGAAGAGCTTTTTTCTGTTTTATTTTTAAATTTTATATTTTAACATTTTGAAATTTAATTTTATTTACTTTTTTATACAGCGGGTTATTATTAGTTATGTATTTTATGCATATACATGTATACAGGTCAATCTCAATCTCCCAACTCGTCCCACCACCACCACCCCATGGCTTCCCACACTTGGTGTCCATACGTTTGTTCTCTACCTCTGTGTCTCTATTTCTTCCCTGCAAACCAGTTCATCTGTACCATTTTTTAGGTTCCACATATATGCATTAATATACAATATTTGTTTTCCCCTTTCTGACTTACTTCATTCTGTATGACTGTCTCTAGATCCATCGATGTCTCTACAAATGACCCAGATTCATTCCTTTTTATGGCCGAGTAATATTCCATTTTATATATGAACCCCATCTTTATCCATTCATCTGTCTTTGGGCATTTAGTTTGCTTCCATTACCTGGCTATTGTAAATAGTGCTGCAATGAACATTGTGGTGAATGTGCCTTTTTGATTTATGGTTTTCTTTGGGTATATGCCCAGAAGTGGAATTGCTGGATCAGATGGTAATTCTATTTCTAGATTTTTTAAGGAAACTCCATAGTGTTCTCCATAGTGACTCTATCAATTTACATTCCCACCAATAGTGGAAGAGGGCTCCTTTTGTCCACACCCTCCCCAGAATTTGTTGTTTGTAGATTTTCTGATGATGCCGATTCTAACAGGTGTGAGGTGATACCTCATTGTAGTTTTGATTTGCATTTCTCTAATAATTAGTGCTCTTGAGCAGCTTCTCATGTGCGCCTTGGCCATCTCTGTGTCTTCTTTGAAGAAACGTCTCTTGAGATCTTCTGCCCATTTCCGTATTGGGAGGATCGTGGGATGGTCAGGCTGTGTGCTGACGCACGTGTCAGTGCCAGCGTAAGGGCCAGGAGTAGGGTACATCATAGGGTAACGTGTAGGGCTGGTGGTGGGTTTCCGTTCCGGGCTAGGGTTAGGGTTAGGGAACGGCAAGGTTTAGGGAACAGGTGAGCATAGGGACACGTGGGAGAGGCAGGCTACGTGCTGACAAACGTGTCAGTGCCAGCGTACGGGTCTGGAGTAAAGTATGGTGTAGGGCTAGTTGTGGGTTTCCATTCCGCGCTAGGGTTAGGGTTAGGGAACGGCAAGGCTTAGGGCACAGCTGAGGGTACAGAAACGTGGGAGGGTCAGGCTATGTGCTGACGCACGTTTCAGTGCCAGTGTACGGGCCAGGATTAGGGTACGGAGTAGGGTAAGGTGTAGGGCTGTTGGTGGGTTTCTGTTCCGGGTTAGGGTTAGGGAACGGCAAGGCTTAGGGCACAGGTAAGGGTACTGAAACGAGGGAGAGGCACGCTACGTGCTGACACACGGGTCAGTGCCAGCGTACGCGCCAGAATTAGGGTACGGCGTAGGGTAAGGTGTAGGGCTGGTGGTGGGTTTCTGTTCCAGGGTAGGGTTAGGGTTAGGGATCGGCAAGGCTTAGGGCACAGGTGAGGGTATGGAAACATGGGAGTGGCAGGCTACGTGCTTACACAAGGGTCAGTTCCAGTGTACGGCCCAGGAGTAGGGTACGGCGTAGGGTAAGGTGTAGGGCTGGTGGTGGGTTTCCGTTTCCGGCTAGGGTTAGGGTTAGGGAATGGCAAGGCTTAGGGCACAGGTGAGGGTACAGAAACGTGGGAGGGTCAGGCTACGTGCTGACGCAAGTGTCAGTGCCAGCGTACGGCCCAGGAATAGGGTATGGCGTAGGGTAAAGTGTAGGGTTAGAGTTAGGGAACGGCAAGGCTTAGGGCACAGGTGAGGGTACGGAAACGTGGGAGGGTCAGGCTACATGCTGAAGCACGGGTCAGTGCCAGGGTGTGGACCAGGAGTAGGGTACGGCGTAGGGTAAGGTGTAAGACTGGTGGTGGGTGTCCATTCCGGGGTTTGATTAGGGTTAGGGAACGTCAAGTTTTAGGGCACAGGTGAGGGTACGGAAACGTGGGAGGGTCAGGCTACCTGCTGACGCATGGGTCAGTGCCAGCGTATGGGCCAGGAGTAGGGTACGGCGTAGGGTAAGGTGTAGGGCTGGTGGTGGGTTTCCGTTCTGGGCTAGGGTTAGGGTTAGGGAACGGCAAGGCTAAGGGCACAGGTGAGGGTACGGAAACTTGGGTGAGGCAGGCTACGTGCTGACGCACGGGTCAGTGCCAGCATACAGGCCAGGAGTAGGGTAAGGCATAGGGTATGGTGTAGGGCTGGTGGTGGGTTTCAGTTCAGGGCTAGGGTTAGGGTTAGTGAACGGCAAGGCTTAGGGCACAGGTGAGGGTACAGAAACGTGTTAGGTTCATGGTGCATGTTGATGCATGGAATAGTGTCATCGTACACATTAGGATTAGGGTACGGCGTACAGTAAGGTGTACGGTTGGCGGTAGGTTTATTTTCCGGTGTAGGGTTAGGGATAGCGAATTGCAAGGTATAGGGCACAGGTGATGGTACGGAATTGTGTTAGGTTCAGGGTACGTGTTGACTCACGGGTTAGTGTGAGCGTACGCATGAGGATTAGGGTACCGCATAGAGTAAGGTGTAGGGTTGGTGGTAGGTTTCCGTTCCAGTCTAGGGTTATGTTTAGGGACTGGCAAAGTTTAGGGCACAGGTGAGGGTACGAAACGTGTTAGGGTCAGGGTACGTGTTGATGCACAGGTTAGTGTCAGCATACGAATTAGGATTAGGGTATGGCGTAAGGTAAGGTGTAGGGTTGGTGGTAGTTTTCCGTTCCGGGCTAGGGTTAAGGTAAGGGAACGGCAAGGTTTATGGCAGAGGTGAGGGTACGGAAACGTGTTAGGGTCAGGGTACGTGTTGACGTATGGATTAGGATTAGGGTACGGCTTAGGGTAAGGTGTAGGGCTGATGGTAGGTTTCTGTTCCGGGCTAAGGTTAAGGATAGGCAACGGCAAGGTTTGGGGCACAGCTGAGGGTACGGAAACGTGTTAGTGTCAGGGTACATGTTGACTCACCGGTTAGTGCCAGCGTACGGATTAGGATTAGTGTACCGCGTAGATAAGGTGCACGGTTGGTGGTAGGTTTCCGTTCCAGCCTATGGTTAGGGTTAGGGAAAGTCAAGGTTTCTATTTGTAGGTTTTTTAAGGAAACTCCATACTGTTCTCCATAGTGACTGTATCAATTTACATTCCCAACAATAGTGGAAGAGGGCTCCTTTTGTCCACACCCTCCCCAGAATTTGTTGTCTGTAGATTTTCTGATGATGCTGATTCTAACAGGTGTGAGGTGATACCTCATTGTAGTTTTGATTTGCATTTCTCTAATAATTAGTGCTCTTGAGCAGCTTTTCATGTGCGTCTTAGCCATCTCTGTGTCTTCTTTGAAGAAACGTCTCTTTAGATATTCTGCCCATGTTTGTATTGGGTTGTTTGTTTTTTTAATATTAAGCTGCATGAGCTGTTTATATATATTGGAGATTAAACCTTTGTCCATTGATTCGTTTGCAACTATTTTCGCCCCTTCTGAGGGATGCCTTTTTCCATTCCCGTGTTTTTAACCAAAAAAGAAAGAAAGACAAAGAAGCAGAACACTAATGTGCGTAAAATATGGCTTTTGAAACGGTCGTTTTGAAATATGGACGTCCTTTGAATTTTTTGGTCGATATGTGACCCCAGGATTTGTTTTCAGGGCAGGTGTCATTTACAGGCCTGCAATGATTTTGAATATCAACTGACCTTTAGCGCTGGGATTAAAGCTGCTGTTGTGTGAAACGGCCACAAGGTGGCAGCAGTTCTCTCTTTCAAATCAGGTTATTAGTGCAACAGAGCCTCAATGGAAGTCTTGTTCTAGATTGGAATTTAGAATGGAATGTGCCAGGAGAAAGCCCCTCAAGTTTGTCTCACTACTTCTTGTTCGTGTTTTTAATTTAATTTTTTATTTTTTATTACAGCAAGTTTGATTACAATGCTTGGCTTGTTGTAGGTGTGGAAGATGTGGTTCTTTTACACATATACAGATGTCTGTTCTTCCTGGGATCCTTTGCCCATGTACGTTAAGACAGAATGTTGAGTAGTCCTCTCTTTGTATTCCGTAGGTCTTAGGTGATTATATATGTCACCTGTGTTTGTATATGTCTGTTAACCCCAATATCGTAATGAAACCCATCCTCACACCTTTCCATTGGTGAACCATAAGTTTGTTTAATGAATCTGTGATTGCCCTTCTCCGTGGAAATATCTGCCCTGGTATCCATTTTTAGGTAACACCTATAAGTGATATGATACGATATGTGTCTTTCACTTTCTGACTTACTACAAGTCATGTGATAACCTCTAGGCTCATCTACGGTGCTGCAAATGGCATTGTGTCCTTTTTTTCCTTGGCTTCTATTCTGCTTTAGCGAGGTCCATTTTCAACACTGTGATTCCCTGAGGGTTGTGGATTAGCTGACGTGGGCAGCCTTATCCTGCCGGCTGGCCCTCCCCAGGTGTGCCTGGTTGAGGTCAATATAAACAGCGCTCCAGGCAGCAATAGCCCCTGAAGCTGTGCCTGCCTCCATATTCTTTGCCCCGTGAGCAGTCTCGGGGCTGTGCTGGTGGGAGGGAGTGAGGGGCCACAGCTTTGTTGGTGGCCCGGTGTGAGTGGAGTTCTGCTGGCCTTTCTGCAGGAGTTGCCAAGCTGCCACCTGTAAAGAAGAGGATGTGTCACCCATACCTCCCGCTGGAATTTCTCTCCGGACAGAGGTGAGGAAGGAAAAAATCAGTGGGGGCCGGGACAGGTGGGGTATCTCTGGCAGGACAATGGAAAGCTTCCGGAAGAGTGCCCTGGGCCAGGACCACCCTGGCTGGCCTGGAGGCACCAAGTTGGCCTGCGTTCTCTCGCTGTTGTGGCTCCACGGCCCTTCCTCTAGTCTTTCAAGCCCTTGTACATATTCAGGTGTTTTACCTGGGAAGGGTGGGAACAGTTCAGCAACAGCTGGCCTGGGGCTCAGCTCACCTTTGTTCAGAGATGCCTCGGCTCGGTCCCCCCGCTTTGCAATGAGGAAGCTCCTTGTGTGGGGTGTGGGTTGCTGGCTGTACGGGAGATGATTCCCCACCTCTGAACAATTTCAATATTGTTTACCGTTGGAGCAAGTGCCCTGATAGTGTTTTTCTCTGTATAACTGGTCGGTTCAGGTTTTTCTTCGTTTATGGTTCAAGTTAGCTTTTATTCCTCTTTTATGTATTTATAGATATAAGCATGGAAATAATTTATTCCTATAAATACATCTGTGTGAAGGGAAGAGCTTTTTTCTGTTTTATTTTTAAATTTTATATTTTAACATTTTGAAATTTAATTTTATTTACTTTTTTATACAGCGGGTTATTATTAGTTATGTATTTTATGCATATACATGTATACAGGTCAATCTCAATCTCCCAACTCGTCCCACCACCACCACCCCATGGCTTCCCACACTTGGTGTCCATACGTTTGTTCTCTACCTCTGTGTCTCTATTTCTTCCCTGCAAACCAGTTCATCTGTACCATTTTTTAGGTTCCACATATATGCATTAATATACAATATTTGTTTTCCCCTTTCTGACTTACTTCATTCTGTATGACTGTCTCTAGATCCATCGATGTCTCTACAAATGACCCAGATTCATTCCTTTTTATGGCCGAGTAATATTCCATTTTATATATGTACCCCATCTTTATCCATTCATCTGTCTTTGGGCATTTAGTTTGCTTCCATTACCTGGCTATTGTAAATAGTGCTGCAATGAACATTGTGGTGAATGTGCCTTTTTGATTTATGGTTTTCTTTGGGTATATGCCCAGAAGTGGAATTGCTGGATCAGATGGTAATTCTATTTCTAGATTTTTTAAGGAAACTCCATAGTGTTCTCCATAGTGACTCTATCAATTTACATTCCCACCAATAGTGGAAGAGGGCTCCTTTTGTCCACACCCTCCCCAGAATTTGTTGTTTGTAGATTTTCTGATGATGCCGATTCTAACAGGTGTGAGGTGATACCTCATTGTAGTTTTGATTTGCATTTCTCTAATAATTAGTGCTCTTGAGCAGCTTCTCATGTGCGCCTTGGCCATCTCTGTGTCTTCTTTGAAGAAACGTCTCTTGAGATCTTCTGCCCATTTCCGTATTGGGAGGATCGTGGGATGGTCAGGCTGTGTGCTGACGCACGTGTCAGTGCCAGCGTAAGGGCCAGGAGTAGGGTACATCATAGGGTAACGTGTAGGGCTGGTGGTGGGTTTCCGTTCCGGGCAAGGGTTAGGGTTAGGGAACGGCAAGGTTTAGGGAACAGGTGAGCATAGGGACACGTGGGAGAGGCAGGCTACGTGCTGACAAACGTGTCAGTGCCAGCGTACGGGTCTGGAGTAAAGTATGGTGTAGGGCTAGTTGTGGGTTTCCATTCCGCGCTAGGGTTAGGGTTAGGGAACGGCAAGGCTTAGGGCACAGCTGAGGGTACAGAAACGTGGGAGGGTCAGGCTATGTGCTGACGCACGTTTCAGTGCCAGTGTACGGGCCAGGATTAGGGTACGGAGTAGGGTAAGGTGTAGGGCTGTTGGTGGGTTTCTGTTCCGGGTTAGGGTTAGGGAACGGCAAGGCTTAGGGCACAGGTAAGGGTACTGAAACGAGGGAGAGGCACGCTACGTGCTGACACACGGGTCAGTGCCAGCGTACGCGCCAGAATTAGGGTACGGCGTAGGGTAAGGTGTAGGGCTGGTGGTGGGTTTCTGTTCCAGGGTAGGGTTAGGGTTAGGGATCGGCAAGGCTTAGGGCACAGGTGAGGGTATGGAAACATGGGAGTGGCAGGCTACGTGCTTACACAAGGGTCAGTTCCAGTGTACGGCCCAGGAGTAGGGTACGGCGTAGGGTAAGGTGTAGGGCTGGTGGTGGGTTTCCGTTTCCGGCTAGGGTTAGGGTTAGGGAATGGCAAGGCTTAGGGCACAGGTGAGGGTACAGAAACGTGGGAGGGTCAGGCTACGTGCTGACGCAAGTGTCAGTGCCAGCGTACGGCCCAGGAATAGGGTATGGCGTAGGGTAAAGTGTAGGGTTAGAGTTAGGGAACGGCAAGGCTTAGGGCACAGGTGAGGGTACGGAAACGTGGGAGGGTCAGGCTACATGCTGAAGCATGGGTCAGTGCCAGGGTGTGGACCAGGAGTAGGGTACGGCGTAGGGTAAGGTGTAAGACTGGTGGTGGGTGTCCATTCCGGGGTTTGATTAGGGTTAGGGAACGTCAAGTTTTAGGGCACAGGTGAGGGTACGGAAACGTGGGAGGGTCAGGCTACCTGCTGACGCATGGGTCAGTGCCAGCGTATGGGCCAGGAGTAGGGTACGGCGTAGGGTAAGGTGTAGGGCTGGTGGTGGGTTTCCGTTCTGGGCTAGGGTTAGGGTTAGGGAACGGCAAGGCTAAGGGCACAGGTGAGGGTACGGAAACTTGGGTGAGGCAGGCTACGTGCTGACGCACGGGTCAGTGCCAGCATACAGGCCAGGAGTAGGGTAAGGCATAGGGTATGGTGTAGGGCTGGTGGTGGGTTTCAGTTCAGGGCTAGGGTTAGGGTTAGTGAACGGCAAGGCTTAGGGCACAGGTGAGGGTACAGAAACGTGTTAGGTTCATGGTGCATGTTGATGCATGGAATAGTGTCATCGTACACATTAGGATTAGGGTACGGCGTACAGTAAGGTGTACGGTTGGCGGTAGGTTTACATTCCGGTGTAGGGTTAGGGATAGCGAATTGCAAGGTATAGGGCACAGGTGATGGTACGGAATTGTGTTAGGTTCAGGAAACGTGTTGACTCACGGGTTAGTGTGAGCGTACGCATGAGGATTAGGGTACCGCATAGAGTAAGGTGTAGGGTTGGTGGTAGGTTTCCGTTCCAGTCTAGGGTTATGTTTAGGGACTGGCAAAGTTTAGGGCACAGGTGAGGGTACGAAACGTGTTAGGGTCAGGGTACGTGTTGATGCACAGGTTAGTGTCAGCATACGAATTAGGATTAGGGTATGGCGTAAGGTAAGGTGTAGGGTTGGTGGTAGTTTTCCGTTCCGGGCTAGGGTTAAGGTAAGGGAACGGCAAGGTTTATGGCAGAGGTGAGGGTACGGAAACGTGTTAGGGTCAGGGTACGTGTTGACGTATGGATTAGGATTAGGGTACGGCTTAGGGTAAGGTGTAGGGCTGATGGTAGGTTTCTGTTCCGGGCTAAGGTTAAGGATAGGCAACGGCAAGGTTTGGGGCACAGCTGAGGGTACGGAAACGTGTTAGTGTCAGGGTACATGTTGACTCACCGGTTAGTGCCAGCGTACGGATTAGGATTAGTGTACCGCGTAGATAAGGTGCACGGTTGGTGGTAGGTTTCCGTTCCAGCCTATGGTTAGGGTTAGGGAAAGTCAAGGTTTCTATTTGTAGGTTTTTTAAGGAAACTCCATACTGTTCTCCATAGTGACTGTATCAATTTACATTCCCAACAATAGTGGAAGAGGGCTCCTTTTGTCCACACCCTCCCCAGAATTTGTTGTCTGTAGATTTTCTGATGATGCTGATTCTAACAGGTGTGAGGTGATACCTCATTGTAGTTTTGATTTGCATTTCTCTAATAATTAGTGCTCTTGAGCAGCTTTTCATGTGCGTCTTAGCCATCTCTGTGTCTTCTTTGAAGAAACGTCTCTTTAGATATTCTGCCCATGTTTGTATTGGGTTGTTTGTTTTTTTAATATTAAGCTGCATGAGCTGTTTATATATATTGGAGATTAAACCTTTGTCCATTGATTCGTTTGCAACTATTTTCGCCCCTTCTGAGGGATGCCTTTTTCCATTCCCGTGTTTTTAACCAAAAAAGAAAGAAAGACAAAGAAGCAGAACACTAATGTGCGTAAAATATGGCTTTTGAAACGGTCGTTTTGAAATATGGACGTCCTTTGAATTTTTTGGTCGATATGTGACCCCAGGATTTGTTTTCAGGGCAGGTGTCATTTACAGGCCTGCAATGATTTTGAATATCAACTGACCTTTAGCGCTGGGATTAAAGCTGCTGTTGTGTGAAACGGCCACAAGGTGGCAGCAGTTCTCTCTTTCAAATCAGGTTATTAGTGCAACAGAGCCTCAATGGAAGTCTTGTTCTAGATTGGAATTTAGAATGGAATGTGCCAGGAGAAAGCCCCTCAAGTTTGTCTCACTACTTCTTGTTCGTGTTTTTAATTTAATTTTTTATTTTTTATTACAGCAAGTTTGATTACAATGCTTGGCTTGTTGTAGGTGTGGAAGATGTGGTTCTTTTACACATATACAGATGTCTGTTCTTCCTGGGATCCTTTGCCCATGTACGTTAAGACAGAATGTTGAGTAGTCCTCTCTTTGTATTCCGTAGGTCTTAGGTGATTATATATGTCACCTGTGTTTGTATATGTCTGTTAACCCCAATATCGTAATGAAACCCATCCTCACACCTTTCCATTGGTGAACCATAAGTTTGTTTAATGAATCTGTGATTGCCCTTCTCCGTGGAAATATCTGCCCTGGTATCCATTTTTAGGTAACACCTATAAGTGATATGATACGATATGTGTCTTTCACTTTCTGACTTACTACAAGTCATGTGATAACCTCTAGGCTCATCTACGGTGCTGCAAATGGCATTGTGTCCTTTTTTTCCTTGGCTTCTATTCTGCTTTAGCGAGGTCCATTTTCAACACTGTGATTCCCTGAGGGTTGTGGATTAGCTGACGTGGGCAGCCTTATCCTGCCGGCCGGCCCTCCCCAGGTGTGCCTGGTTGAGGTCAATATAAACAGCGCTCCAGGCAGCAATAGCCCCTGAAGCTGTGCCTGCCTCCATATTCTTTGCCCCGTGAGCAGTCTCGGGGCTGTGCTGGTGGGAGGGAGTGAGGGGCCACAGCTTTGTTGGTGGCCCGGTGTGAGTGGAGTTCTGCTGGCCTTTCTGCAGGAGTTGCCAAGCTGCCACCTGTAAAGAAGAGGATGTGTCACCCATACCTCCCGCTGGAATTTCTCTCCGGACAGAGGTGAGGAAGGAAAAAATCAGTGGGGGCCGGGACAGGTGGGGTATCTCTGGCAGGACAATGGAAAGCTTCCGGAAGAGTGCCCTGGGCCAGGACCACCCTGGCTGGCCTGGAGGCACCAAGTTGGCCTGCGTTCTCTCGCTGTTGTGGCTCCACGGCCCTTCCTCTAGTCTTTCAAGCCCTTGTACATATTCAGGTGTTTTACCTGGGAAGGGTGGGAACAGTTCAGCAACAGCTGGCCTGGGGCTCAGCTCACCTTTGTTCAGAGATGCCTCGGCTCGGTCCCCCCGCTTTGCAATGAGGAAGCTCCTTGTGTGGGGTGTGGGTTGCTGGCTGTACGGGAGATGATTCCCCACCTCTGAACAATTTCAATATTGTTTACCGTTGGAGCAAGTGCCCTGATAGTGCTTTTCTCTGTATAACTGGTCGGTTCAGGTTTTTCTTCGTTTATGGTTCAAGTTAGCTTTTATTCCTCTTTTATGTATTTATAGATATAAGCATGGAAATAATTTATTCCTATAAATACATCTGTGTGAAGGGAAGAGCTTTTTTCTGTTTTATTTTTAAATTTTATATTTTAACATTTTGAAATTTAATTTTATTTACTTTTTTATACAGCGGGTTATTATTAGTTATGTATTTTATGCATATACATGTATACAGGTCAATCTCAATCTCCCAACTCGTCCCACCACCACCACCCCATGGCTTCCCACACTTGGTGTCCATACGTTTGTTCTCTACCTCTGTGTCTCTATTTCTTCCCTGCAAACCAGTTCATCTGTACCATTTTTTAGGTTCCACATATATGCATTAATATACAATATTTGTTTTCCCCTTTCTGACTTACTTCATTCTGTATGACAGTCTCTAGATCCATCGATGTCTCTACAAATGACCCAGATTCATTCCTTTTTATGGCCGAGTAATATTCCATTTTATATATGTACCCCATCTTTATCCATTCATCTGTCTTTGGGCATTTAGTTTGCTTCCATTACCTGGCTATTGTAAATAGTGCTGCAATGAACATTGTGGTGAATGTGCCTTTTTGATTTATGGTTTTCTTTGGGTATATGCCCAGAAGTGGAATTGCTGGATCAGATGGTAATTCTATTTCTAGATTTTTTAAGGAAACTCCATAGTGTTCTCCATAGTGACTCTATCAATTTACATTCCCACCAATAGTGGAAGAGGGCTCCTTTTGTCCACACCCTCCCCAGAATTTGTTGTTTGTAGATTTTCTGATGATGCCGATTCTAACAGGTGTGAGGTGATACCTCATTGTAGTTTTGATTTGCATTTCTCTAATAATTAGTGCTCTTGAGCAGCTTCTCATGTGCGCCTTGGCCATCTCTGTGTCTTCTTTGAAGAAACGTCTCTTGAGATCTTCTGCCCATTTCTGTATTGGGAGGATCGTGGGATGGTCAGGCTGTGTGCTGACGCACGTGTCAGTGCCAGCGTAAGGGCCAGGAGTAGGGTACATCATAGGGTAACGTGTAGGGCTGGTGGTGGGTTTCCGTTCCGGGCTAGGGTTAGGGTTAGGGAACGGCAAGGTTTAGGGAACAGGTGAGCATAGGGACACGTGGGAGAGGCAGGCTACGTGCTGACAAACGTGTCAGTGCCAGCGTACGGGTCTGGAGTAAAGTATGGTGTAGGGCTAGTTGTGGGTTTCCATTCCGCGCTAGGGTTAGGGTTAGGGAACGGCAAGGCTTAGGGCACAGCTGAGGGTACAGAAACGTGGGAGGGTCAGGCTATGTGCTGACGCACGTTTCAGTGCCAGTGTACGGGCCAGGATTAGGGTACGGAGTAGGGTAAGGTGTAGGGCTGTTGGTGGGTTTCTGTTCCGGGTTAGGGTTAGGGAACGGCAAGGCTTAGGGCACAGGTAAGGGTACTGAAACGAGGGAGAGGCACGCTACGTGCTGACACACGGGTCAGTGCCAGCGTACGCGCCAGAATTAGGGTACGGCGTAGGGTAAGGTGTAGGGCTGGTGGTGGGTTTCTGTTCCAGGGTAGGGTTAGGGTTAGGGATCGGCAAGGCTTAGGGCACAGGTGAGGGTATGGAAACATGGGAGTGGCAGGCTACGTGCTTACACAAGGGTCAGTTCCAGTGTACGGCCCAGGAGTAGGGTACGGCGTAGGGTAAGGTGTAGGGCTGGTGGTGGGTTTCCGTTTCCGGCTAGGGTTAGGGTTAGGAAATGGCAAGGCTTAGGGCACAGGTGAGGGTACAGAAACGTGGGAGGGTCAGGCTACGTGCTGACGCAAGTGTCAGTGCCAGCGTACGGCCCAGGAATAGGGTATGGCGTAGGGTAAAGTGTAGGGTTAGGGTTAGGGAACGGCAAGGCTTAGGGCACAGGTGAGGGTACGGAAACGTGGGAGGGTCAGGCTACCTGCTGACGCATGGGTCAGTGCCAGCGTATGGGCCAGGAGTAGGGTACGGCGTAGGGTAAGGTGTAGGGCTGGTGGTGGGTTTCCGTTCTGGGCTAGGGTTAGGGTTAGGGAACGGCAAGGCTAAGGGCACAGGTGAGGGTACGGAAACTTGGGTGAGGCAGGCTACGTGCTGACGCACGGGTCAGTGCCAGCATACAGGCCAGGAGTAGGGTAAGGCATAGGGTATGGTGTAGGGCTGGTGGTGGGTTTCAGTTCAGGGCTAGGGTTAGGGTTAGTGAACGGCAAGGCTTAGGGCACAGGTGAGGGTACAGAAACGTGTTAGGTTCATGGTGCATGTTGATGCATGGAATAGTGTCATCGTACGCATTAGGATTAGGGTACGGCGTACAGTAAGGTGTACGGATGGCGGTAGGTTTACATTCCGGTGTAGGGTTAGGGATAGCGAATTGCAAGGTATAGGGCACAGGTGATGGTACGGAATTGTGTTAGGTTCAGGGTACGTGTTGACTCACGGGTTAGTGTGAGCGTACGCATGAGGATTAGGGTACCGCATAGAGTAAGGTGTAGGGTTGGTGGTAGGTTTCCGTTCCAGTCTAGGGTTATGTTTAGGGACTGGCAAAGTTTAGGGCACAGGTGAGGGTACGAAACGTGTTAGGGTCAGGGTACGTGTTGATGCACAGGTTAGTGTCAGCATACGAATTAGGATTAGGGTATGGCGTAAGGTAAGGTGTAGGGTTGGTGGTAGTTTTCCGTTCCGGGCTAGGGTTAAGGTAAGGGAACGGCAAGGTTTATGGCAGAGGTGAGGGTACGGAAACGTGTTAGGGTCAGGGTACGTGTTGACGTATGGATTAGGATTAGGGTACGGCTTAGGGTAAGGTGTAGGGCTGATGGTAGGTTTCTGTTCCGGGCTAAGGTTAAGGATAGGCAACAGCAAGGTTTGGGGCACAGCTGAGGGTACGGAAACGTGTTAGTGTCAGGGTACATGTTGACTCACCGGTTAGTGCCAGCGTACGGATTAGGATTAGTGTACCGCGTAGATAAGGTGCACGGTTGGTGGTAGGTTTCCGTTCCAGCCTATGGTTAGGGTTAGGGAAAGTCAAGGTTTCTATTTGTAGGTTTTTTAAGGAAACTCCATACTGTTCTCCATAGTGACTGTATCAATTTACATTCCCAACAATATTGGAAGAGGGCTCCTTTTGTCCACACCCTCCCCAGAATTTGTTGTCTGTAGATTTTCTGATGATGCTGATTCTAACAGGTGTGAGGTGATACCTCATTGTAGTTTTGATTTGCATTTCTCTAATAATTAGTGCTCTTGAGCAGCTTTTCATGTGCGTCTTAGCCATCTCTGTGTCTTCTTTGAAGAAACGTCTCTTTAGATATTCTGCCCATGTTTGTATTGGGTTGTTTGTTTTTTTAATATTAAGCTGCATGAGCTGTTTATATATATTGGAGATTAAACCTTTGTCCATTGATTCGTTTGCAACGATTTTCGCCCCTTCTGAGGGATGCCTTTTTCCATTCCCGTGTTTTTAACCAAAAAAGAAAGAAAGACAAAGAAGCAGAACACTAATGTGCGTAAAATATGGCTTTTGAAACGGTCGTTTTGAAATATGGACGTCCTTTGAATTTTTTGGTCGATATGTGACCCCAGGATTTGTTTTCAGGGCAGGTGTCATTTACAGGCCTGCAATGATTTTGAATATCAACTGACCTTTAGCGCTGGGATTAAAGCTGCTGTTGTGTGAAACGGCCACAAGGTGGCAGCAGTTCTCTCTTTCAAATCAGGTTATTAGTGCAACAGAGCCTCAATGGAAGTCTTGTTCTAGATTGGAATTTAGAATGGAATGTGCCAGGAGAAAGCCCCTCAAGTTTGTCTCACTACTTCTTGTTCGTGTTTTTAATTTAATTTTTTATTTTTTATTACAGCAAGTTTGATTACAATGCTTGGCTTGTTGTAGGTGTGGAAGATGTGGTTCTTTTACACATATACAGATGTCTGTTCTTCCTGGGATCCTTTGCCCATGTACGTTAAGACAGAATGTTGAGTAGTCCTCTCTTTGTATTCCGTAGGTCTTAGGTGATTATATATGTCACCTGTGTTTGTATATGTCTGTTAACCCCAATATCGTAATGAAACCCATCCTCACACCTTTCCATTGGTGAACCATAAGTTTGTTTAATGAATCTGTGATTGCCCTTCTCCGTGGAAATATCTGCCCTGGTATCCATTTTTAGGTAACACCTATAAGTGATATGATACGATATGTGTCTTTCACTTTCTGACTTACTACAAGTCATGTGATAACCTCTAGGCTCATCTACGGTGCTGCAAATGGCATTGTGTCCTTTTTTTCCTTGGCTTCTATTCTGCTTTAGCGAGGTCCATTTTCAACACTGTGATTCCCTGAGGGTTGTGGATTAGCTGACGTGGGCAGCCTTATCCTGCCGGCCGGCCCTCCCCAGGTGTGCCTGGTTGAGGTCAATATAAACAGCGCTCCAGGCAGCAATAGCCCCTGAAGCTGTGCCTGCCTCCATATTCTTTGCCCCGTGAGCAGTCTCGGGGCTGTGCTGGTGGGAGGGAGTGAGGGGCCACAGCTTTGTTGGTGGCCCGGTGTGAGTGGAGTTCTGCTGGCCTTTCTGCAGGAGTTGCCAAGCTGCCACCTGTAAAGAAGAGGATGTGTCACCCATACCTCCCGCTGGAATTTCTCTCCGGACAGAGGTGAGGAAGGAAAAAATCAGTGGGGGCCGGGACAGGTGGGGTATCTCTGGCAGGACAATGGAAAGCTTCCGGAAGAGTGCCCTGGGCCAGGACCACCCTGGCTGGCCTGGAGGCACCAAGTTGGCCTGCGTTCTCTCGCTGTTGTGGCTCCACGGCCCTTCCTCTAGTCTTTCAAGCCCTTGTACATATTCAGGTGTTTTACCTGGGAAGGGTGGGAACAGTTCAGCAACAGCTGGCCTGGGGCTCAGCTCACCTTTGTTCAGAGATGCCTCGGCTCGGTCCCCCCGCTTTGCAATGAGGAAGCTCCTTGTGTGGGGTGTGGGTTGCTGGCTGTACGGGAGATGATTCCCCACCTCTGAACAATTTCAATATTGTTTACCGTTGGAGCAAGTGCCCTGATAGTGTTTTTCTCTGTATAACTGGTCGGTTCAGGTTTTTCTTCGTTTATGGTTCAAGTTAGCTTTTATTCCTCTTTTATGTATTTATAGATATAAGCATGGAAATAATTTATTCCTATAAATACATCTGTGTGAAGGGAAGAGCTTTTTTCTGTTTTATTTTTAAATTTTATATTTTAACATTTTGAAATTTAATTTTATTTACTTTTTTATACAGCGGGTTATTATTAGTTATGTATTTTATGCATATACATGTATACAGGTCAATCTCAATCTCCCAACTCGTCCCACCACCACCACCCCATGGCTTCCCACACTTGGTGTCCATACGTTTGTTCTCTACCTCTGTGTCTCTATTTCTTCCCTGCAAACCAGTTCATCTGTACCATTTTTTAGGTTCCACATATATTCATTAATATACAATATTTGTTTTCCCCTTTCTGACTTACTTCATTCTGTATGACTGTCTCTAGATCCATCGATGTCTCTACAAATGACCCAGATTCATTCCTTTTTATGGCCGAGTAATATTCCATTTTATATATGTACCCCATCTTTATCCATTCATCTGTCTTTGGGCGTTTAGTTTGCTTCCATTACCTGGCTATTGTAAATAGTGCTGCAATGAACATTGTGGTGAATGTGCCTTTTTGATTTATGGTTTTCTTTGGGTATATGCCCAGAAGTGGAATTGCTGGATCAGATGGTAATTCTATTTCTAGATTTTTTAAGGAAACTCCATAGTGTTCTCCATAGTGACTCTATCAATTTACATTCCCACCAATAGTGGAAGAGGGCTCCTTTTGTCCACACCCTCCCCAGAATTTGTTGTTTGTAGATTTTCTGATGATGCCGATTCTAACAGGTGTGAGGTGATACCTCATTGTAGTTTTGATTTGCATTTCTCTAATAATTAGTGCTCTTGAGCAGCTTCTCATGTGCGCCTTGGCCATCTCTGTGTCTTCTTTGAAGAAACGTCTCTTGAGATCTTCTGCCCATTTCTGTATTGGGAGGATCGTGGGATGGTCAGGCTGTGTGCTGACGCACGTGTCAGTGCCAGTGTAAGGGCCAGGAGTAGGGTACATCATAGGGTAACGTGTAGGGCTGGTGGTGGGTTTCCGTTCCGGGCTAGGGTTAGGGTTAGGGAACGGCAAGGTTTAGGGAACAGGTGAGCATAGGGACACGTGGGAGAGGCAGGCTACGTGCTGACAAACGTGTCAGTGCCAGCGTACGGGTCTGGAGTAAAGTATGGTGTAGGGCTAGTTGTGGGTTTCCATTCCGCGCTAGGGTTAGGGTTAGGGAACGGCAAGGCTTAGGGCACAGCTGAGGGTACAGAAACGTGGGAGGGTCAGGCTATGTGCTGACGCACGTTTCAGTGCCAGTGTACGGGCCAGGATTAGGGTACGGAGTAGGGTAAGGTGTAGGGCTGTTGGTGGGTTTCTGTTCCGGGTTAGGGTTAGGGAACGGCAAGGCTTAGGGCACAGGTAAGGGTACTGAAACGAGGGAGAGGCACGCTACGTGCTGACACACGGGTCAGTGCCAGCGTACGCGCCAGAATTAGGGTACGGCGTAGGGTAAGGTGTAGGGCTGGTGGTGGGTTTCTGTTCCAGGGTAGGGTTAGGGTTAGGGATCGGCAAGGCTTAGGGCACAGGTGAGGGTATGGAAACATGGGAGTGGCAGGCTACGTGCTTACACAAGGGTCAGTTCCAGTGTACGGCCCAGGAGTAGGGTACGGCGTAGGGTAAGGTGTAGGGCTGGTGGTGGGTTTCCGTTTCCGGCTAGGGTTAGGGTTAGGGAATGGCAAGGCTTAGGGCACAGGTGAGGGTACAGAAACGTGGGAGGGTCAGGCTACGTGCTGACGCAAGTGTCAGTGCCAGCGTACGGCCCAGGAATAGGGTATGGCGTAGGGTAAAGTGTAGGGTTAGGGTTAGGGAACGGCAAGGCTTAGGGCACAGGTGAGGGTACGGAAACGTGGGAGGGTCAGGCTACATGCTGAAGCACGGGTCAGTGCCAGGGTGTGGACCAGGAGTAGGGTACGGCGTAGGGTAAGGTGTAAGACTGGTGGTGGGTGTCCATTCCGGGGTTTGATTAGGGTTAGGGAACGTCAAGTTTTAGGGCACAGGTGAGGGTACGGAAACGTGGGAGGGTCAGGCTACCTGCTGACGCATGGGTCAGTGCCAGCGTATGGGCCAGGAGTAGGGTACGGCGTAGGGTAAGGTGTAGGGCTGGTGGTGGGTTTCCGTTCTGGGCTAGGGTTAGGGTTAGGGAACGGCAAGGCTAAGGGCACAGGTGAGGGTACGGAAACTTGGGTGAGGCAGGCTACGTGCTGACGCACGGGTCAGTGCCAGCATACAGGCCAGGAGTAGGGTAAGGCATAGGGTATGGTGTAGGGCTGGTGGTGGGTTTCAGTTCAGGGCTAGGGTTAGGGTTAGTGAACGGCAAGGCTTAGGGCACAGGTGAGGGTACAGAAACGTGTTAGGTTCATGGTGCATGTTGATGCATGGAATAGTGTCATCGTACGCATTAGGATTAGGGTACGGCGTACAGTAAGGTGTACGGTTGGCGGTAGGTTTACATTCCGGTGTAGGGTTAGGGATAGCGAATTGCAAGGTATAGGGCACAGGTGATGGTACGGAATTGTGTTAGGTTCAGGGTACGTGTTGACTCACGGGTTAGTGTGAGCGTACGCATGAGGATTAGGGTACCGCATAGAGTAAGGTGTAGGGTTGGTGGTAGGTTTCCGTTCCAGTCTAGGGTTATGTTTAGGGACTGGCAAAGTTTAGGGCACAGGTGAGGGTACGAAACGTGTTAGGGTCAGGGTACGTGTTGATGCACAGGTTAGTGTCAGCATACGAATTAGGATTAGGGTATGGCGTAAGGTAAGGTGTAGGGTTGGTGGTAGTTTTCCGTTCCGGGCTAGGGTTAAGGTAAGGGAACGGCAAGGTTTATGGCAGAGGTGAGGGTACGGAAACGTGTTAGGGTCAGGGTACGTGTTGACGTATGGATTAGGATTAGGGTACGGCTTAGGGTAAGGTGTAGGGCTGATGGTAGGTTTCTGTTCCGGGCTAAGGTTAAGGATAGGCAACGGCAAGGTTTGGGGCACAGCTGAGGGTACGGAAACGTGTTAGTGTCAGGGTACATGTTGACTCACCGGTTAGTGCCAGCGTACAGATTAGGATTAGTGTACCGCGTAGATAAGGTGCACGGTTGGTGGTAGGTTTCCGTTCCAGCCTATGGTTAGGGTTAGGGAAAGTCAAGGTTTCTATTTGTAGGTTTTTTAAGGAAACTCCATACTGTTCTCCATAGTGACTGTATCAATTTACATTCCCAACAATAGTGGAAGAGGGCTCCTTTTGTCCACACCCTCCCCAGAATTTGTTGTCTGTAGATTTTCTGATGATGCTGATTCTAACAGGTGTGAGGTGATACCTCATTGTAGTTTTGATTTGCATTTCTCTAATAATTAGTGCTCTTGAGCAGCTTTTCATGTGCGTCTTAGCCAACTCTGTGTCTTCTTTGAAGAAACGTCTCTTTAGATATTCTGCCCATGTTTGTATTGGGTTGTTTGTTTTTTTAATATTAAGCTGCATGAGCTGTTTATATATATTGGAGATTAAACCTTTGTCCATTGATTCGTTTGCAACTATTTTCGCCCCTTCTGAGGGATGCCTTTTTCCATTCCCGTGTTTTTAACCAAAAAAGAAAGAAAGACAAAGAAGCAGAACACTAATGTGCGTAAAATATGGCTTTTGAAACGGTCGTTTTGAAATATGGACGTCCTTTGAATTTTTTGGTCGATATGTGACCCCAGGATTTGTTTTCAGGGCAGGTGTCATTTACAGGCCTGCAATGATTTTGAATATCAACTGACCTTTAGCGCTGGGATTAAAGCTGCTGTTGTGTGAAACGGCCACAAGGTGGCAGCAGTTCTCTCTTTCAAATCAGGTTATTAGTGCAACAGAGCCTCAATGGAAGTCTTGTTCTAGATTGGAATTTAGAATGGAATGTGCCAGGAGAAAGCCCCTCAAGTTTGTCTCACTACTTCTTGTTCGTGTTTTTAATTTAATTTTTTATTTTTTATTACAGCAAGTTTGATTACAATGCTTGGCTTGTTGTAGGTGTGGAAGATGTGGTTCTTTTACACATATACAGATGTCTGTTCTTCCTGGGATCCTTTGCCCATGTACGTTAAGACAGAATGTTGAGTAGTCCTCTCTTTGTATTCCGTAGGTCTTAGGTGATTATATATGTCACCTGTGTTTGTATATGTCTGTTAACCCCAATATCGTAATGAAACCCATCCTCACACCTTTCCATTGGTGAACCATAAGTTTGTTTAATGAATCTGTGATTGCCCTTCTCCGTGGAAATATCTGCCCTGGTATCCATTTTTAGGTAACACCTATAAGTGATATGATACGATATGTGTCTTTCACTTTCTGACTTACTACAAGTCATGTGATAACCTCTAGGCTCATCTACGGTGCTGCAAATGGCATTGTGTCCTTTTTTTCCTTGGCTTCTATTCTGCTTTAGCGAGGTCCATTTTCAACACTGTGATTCCCTGAGGGTTGTGGATTAGCTGACGTGGGCAGCCTTATCCTGCCGGCCGGCCCTCCCCAGGTGTGCCTGGTTGAGGTCAATATAAACAGCGCTCCAGGCAGCAATAGCCCCTGAAGCTGTGCCTGCCTCCATATTCTTTGCCCCGTGAGCAGTCTCGGGGCTGTGCTGGTGGGAGGGAGTGAGGGGCCACAGCTTTGTTGGTGGCCCGGTGTGAGTGGAGTTCTGCTGGCCTTTCTGCAGGAGTTGCCAAGCTGCCACCTGTAAAGAAGAGGATGTGTCACCCATACCTCCCGCTGGAATTTCTCTCCGGACAGAGGTGAGGAAGGAAAAAATCAGTGGGGGCCGGGACAGGTGGGGTATCTCTGGCAGGACAATGGAAAGCTTCCGGAAGAGTGCCCTGGGCCAGGACCACCCTGGCTGGCCTGGAGGCACCAAGTTGGCCTGCGTTCTCTCGCTGTTGTGGCTCCACGGCCCTTCCTCTAGTCTTTCAAGCCCTTGTACATATTCAGGTGTTTTACCTGGGAAGGGTGGGAACAGTTCAGCAACAGCTGGCCTGGGGCTCAGCTCACCTTTGTTCAGAGATGCCTCGGCTCGGTCCCCCCGCTTTGCAATGAGGAAGCTCCTTGTGTGGGGTGTGGGTTGCTGGCTGTACGGGAGATGATTCCCCACCTCTGAACAATTTCAATATTGTTTACCGTTGGAGCAAGTGCCCTGATAGTGTTTTTCTCTGTATAACTGGTCGGTTCAGGTTTTTCTTCGTTTATGGTTCAAGTTAGCTTTTATTCCTCTTTTATGTATTTATAGATATAAGCATGGAAATAATTTATTCCTATAAATACATCTGTGTGAAGGGAAGAGCTTTTTTCTGTTTTATTTTTAAATTTTATATTTTAACATTTTGAAATTTAATTTTATTTACTTTTTTATACAGCGGGTTATTATTAGTTATGTATTTTATGCATATACATGTATACAGGTCAATCTCAATCTCCCAACTCGTCCCACCACCACCACCCCATGGCTTCCCACACTTGGTGTCCATACGTTTGTTCTCTACCTCTGTGTCTCTATTTCTTCCCTGCAAACCAGTTCATCTGTACCATTTTTTAGGTTCCACATATATGCATTAATATACAATATTTGTTTTCCCCTTTCTGACTTACTTCATTCTGTATGACTGTCTCTAGATCCATCGATGTCTCTACAAATGACCCAGATTCATTCCTTTTTATGGCCGAGTAATATTCCATTTTATATATGTACCCCATCTTTATCCATTCATCTGTCTTTGGGCATTTAGTTTGCTTCCATTACCTGGCTATTGTAAATAGTGCTGCAATGAACATTGTGGTGAATGTGCCTTTTTGATTTATGGTTTTCTTTGGGTATATGCCCAGAAGTGGAATTGCTGGATCAGATGGTAATTCTCTTTCTAGATTTTTTAAGGAAACTCCATAGTGTTCTCCATAGTGACTCTATCAATTTACATTCCCACCAATAGTGGAAGAGGGCTCCTTTTGTCCACACCCTCCCCAGAATTTGTTGTTTATAGATTTTCTGATGATGCCGATTCTAACAGGTGTGAGGTGATACCTCATTGTAGTTTTGATTTGCATTTCTCTAATAATTAGTGCTCTTGAGCAGCTTCTCATGTGCACCTTGGCCATCTCTGTGTCTTCTTTGAAGAAACGTCTCTTGAGATCTTCTGCCCATTTCTGTATTGGGAGGATCGTGGGATGGTCAGGCTGTGTGCTGACGCACGTGTCAGTGCCAGCGTAAGGGCCAGGAGTACGGTACATCATAGGGTAACGTGTAGGGCTGGTGGTGGGTTTCCGTTCCGGGCTAGGGTTAGGGTTAGGGAACGGCAAGGTTTAGGGAACAGGTGAGCATAGGGACACGTGGGAGAGGCAGGCTACGTGCTGACAAACGTGTCAGTGCCAGCGTACGGGTCTGGAGTAAAGTATGGTGTAGGGCTAGTTGTGGGTTTCCATTCCGCGCTAGGGTTAGGGTTAGGGAACGGCAAGGCTTAGGGCACAGCTGAGGGTACAGAAACGTGGGAGGGTCAGGCTATGTGCTGACGCACGTTTCAGTGCCAGTGTACGGGCCAGGATTAGGGTACGGAGTAGGGTAAGGTGTAGGGCTGTTGGTGGGTTTCTGTTCCGGGTTAGGGATAGGGAACGGCAAGGCTTAGGGCACAGGTAAGGGTACTGAAACGAGGGAGAGGCACGCTACGTGCTGACACACGGGTCAGTGCCAGCGTACGCGCCAGAATTAGGGTACGGCGTAGGGTAAGGTGTAGGGCTGGTGGTGGGTTTCTGTTCCAGGGTAGGGTTAGGGTTAGGGATCGGCAAGGCTTAGGGCACAGGTGAGGGTATGGAAACATGGGAGTGGCAGGCTACGTGCTTACACAAGGGTCAGTTCCAGTGTACGGCCCAGGAGTAGGGTACGGCGTAGGGTAAGGTGTAGGGCTGGTGGTGGGTTTCCGTTTCCGGCTAGGGTTAGGGTTAGGGAATGGCAAGGCTTAGGGCACAGGTGAGGGTACAGAAACGTGGGAGGGTCAGGCTACGTGCTGACGCAAGTGTCAGTGCCAGCGTACGGCCCAGGAATAGGGTATGGCGTAGGGTAAAGTGTAGGGTTAGGGTTAGGGAACGGCAAGGCTTAGGGCACAGGTGAGGGTACGGAAACGTGGGAGGGTCAGGCTACATGCTGAAGCACGGGTCAGTGCCAGGGTGTGGACCAGGAGTAGGGTACGGCGTAGGGTAAGGTGTAAGACTGGTGGTGGGTGTCCATTCCGGGGTTTGATTAGGGTTAGGGAACGTCAAGTTTTAGGGCACAGGTGAGGGTACGGAAACGTGGGAGGGTCAGGCTACCTGCTGACGCATGGGTCAGTGCCAGCGTATGGGCCAGGAGTAGGGTACGGCGTAGGGTAAGGTGTAGGGCTGGTGGTGGGTTTCCGTTCTGGGCTAGGGTTAGGGTTAGGGAACGGCAAGGCTAAGGGCACAGGTGAGGGTACGGAAACTTGGGTGAGGCAGGCTACGTGCTGACGCACGGGTCAGTGCCAGCATACAGGCCAGGAGTAGGGTAAGGCATAGGGTATGGTGTAGGGCTGGTGGTGGGTTTCAGTTCAGGGCTAGGGTTAGGGTTAGTGAACGGCAAGGCTTAGGGCACAGGTGAGGGTACAGAAACGTGTTAGGTTCATGGTGCATGTTGATGCATGGAATAGTGTCATCGTACGCATTAGGATTAGGGTACGGCGTACAGTAAGGTGTACGGATGGCGGTAGGTTTACATTCCGGTGTAGGGTTAGGGATAGCGAATTGCAAGGTATAGGGCACAGGTGATGGTACGGAATTGTGTTAGGTTCAGGGTACGTGTTGACTCACGGGTTAGTGTGAGCGTACGCATGAGGATTAGGGTACCGCATAGAGTAAGGTGTAGGGTTGGTGGTAGGTTTCCGTTCCAGTCTAGGGTTATGTTTAGGGACTGGCAAAGTTTAGGGCACAGGTGAGGGTACGAAACGTGTTAGGGTCAGGGTACGTGTTGATGCACAGGTTAGTGTCAGCATACGAATTAGGATTAGGGTATGGCGTAAGGTAAGGTGTAGGGTTGGTGGTAGTTTTCCGTTCCGGGCTAGGGTTAAGGTAAGGGAACGGCAAGGTTTATGGCAGAGGTGAGGGTACGGAAACGTGTTAGGGTCAGGGTACGTGTTGACGTATGGATTAGGATTAGGGTACGGCTTAGGGTAAGGTGTAGGGCTGATGGTAGGTTTCTGTTCCGGGCTAAGGTTAAGGATAGGCAACGGCAAGGTTTGGGGCACAGCTGAGGGTACGGAAACGTGTTAGTGTCAGGGTACATGTTGACTCACCGGTTAGTGCCAGCGTACGGATTAGGATTAGTGTACCGCGTAGATAAGGTGCACGGTTGGTGGTAGGTTTCCGTTCCAGCCTATGGTTAGGGTTAGGGAAAGTCAAGGTTTCTATTTGTAGGTTTTTTAAGGAAACTCCATACTGTTCTCCATAGTGACTGTATCAATTTACATTCCCAACAATAGTGGAAGAGGGCTCCTTTTGTCCACACCCTCCCCAGAATTTGTTGTCTGTAGATTTTCTGATGATGCTGATTCTAACAGGTGTGAGGTGATACCTCATTGTAGTTTTGATTTGCATTTCTCTAATAATTAGTGCTCTTGAGCAGCTTTTCATGTGCGTCTTAGCCATCTCTGTGTCTTCTTTGAAGAAACGTCTCTTTAGATATTCTGCCCATGTTTGTATTGGGTTGTTTGTTTTTTTAATATTAAGCTGCAGGAGCTGTTTATATATATTGGAGATTAAACCTTTGTCCATTGATTCGTTTGCAACTATTTTCGCCCCTTCTGAGGGATGCCTTTTTCCATTCCCGTGTTTTTAACCAAAAAAGAAAGAAAGACAAAGAAGCAGAACACTAATGTGCGTAAAATATGGCTTTTGAAACGGTCGTTTTGAAATATGGACGTCCTTTGAATTTTTTGGTCGATATGTGACCCCAGGATTTGCTTTCAGGGCAGGTGTCATTTACAGGCCTGCAATGATTTTGAATATCAACTGACCTTTAGCGCTGGGATTAAAGCTGCTGTTGTGTGAAACGGCCACAAGGTGGCAGCAGTTCTCTCTTTCAAATCAGGTTATTAGTGCAACAGAGCCTCAATGGAAGTCTTGTTCTAGATTGGAATTTAGAATGGAATGTGCCAGGAGAAAGCCCCTCAAGTTTGTCTCACTACTTCTTGTTCGTGTTTTTAATTTAATTTTTTATTTTTTATTACAGCAAGTTTGATTACAATGCTTGGCTTGTTGTAGGTGTGGAAGATGTGGTTCTTTTACACATATACAGATGTCTGTTCTTCCTGGGATCCTTTGCCCATGTACGTTAAGACAGAATGTTGAGTAGTCCTCTCTTTGTATTCCGTAGGTCTTAGGTGATTATATATGTCACCTGTGTTTGTATATGTCTGTTAACCCCAATATCGTAATGAAACCCATCCTCACACCTTTCCATTGGTGAACCATAAGTTTGTTTAATGAATCTGTGATTGCCCTTCTCCGTGGAAATATCTGCCCTGGTATCCATTTTTAGGTAACACCTATAAGTGATATGATACGATATGTGTCTTTCACTTTCTGACTTACTACAAGTCATGTGATAACCTCTAGGCTCATCTACGGTGCTGCAAATGGCATTGTGTCCTTTTTTTCCTTGGCTTCTATTCTGCTTTAGCGAGGTCCATTTTCAACACTGTGATTCCCTGAGGGTTGTGGATTAGCTGACGTGGGCAGCCTTATCCTGCCGGCCGGCCCTCCCCAGGTGTGCCTGGTTGAGGTCAATATAAACAGCGCTCCAGGCAGCAATAGCCCCTGAAGCTGTGCCTGCCTCCATATTCTTTGCCCCGTGAGCAGTCTCGGGGCTGTGCTGGTGGGAGGGAGTGAGGGGCCACAGCTTTGTTGGTGGCCCGGTGTGAGTGGAGTTCTGCTGGCCTTTCTGCAGGAGTTGCCAAGCTGCCACCTGTAAAGAAGAGGATGTGTCACCCATACCTCCCGCTGGAATTTCTCTCCGGACAGAGGTGAGGAAGGAAAAAATCAGTGGGGGCCGGGACAGGTGGGGTATCTCTGGCAGGACAATGGAAAGCTTCCGGAAGAGTGCCCTGGGCCAGGACCACCCTGGCTAGCCTGGAGGCACCAAGTTGGCCTGCGTTCTCTCGCTGTTGTGGCTCCACGGCCCTTCCTCTAGTCTTTCAAGCCCTTGTACATATTCAGGTGTTTTACCTGGGAAGGGTGGGAACAGTTCAGCAACAGCTGGCCTGGGGCTCAGCTCACCTTTGTTCAGAGATGCCTCGGCTCGGTCCCCCCGCTTTGCAATGAGGAAGCTCCTTGTGTGGGGTGTGGGTTGCTGGCTGTACGGGAGATGATTCCCCACCTCTGAACAATTTCAATATTGTTTACCGTTGGAGCAAGTGCCCTGATAGTGTTTTTCTCTGTATAACTGGTCGGTTCAGGTTTTTCTTCGTTTATGGTTCAAGTTAGCTTTTATTCCTCTTTTATGTATTTATAGATATAAGCATGGAAATAATTTATTCCTATAAATACATCTGTGTGAAGGGAAGAGCTTTTTTCTGTTTTATTTTTAAATTTTATATTTTAACATTTTGAAATTTAATTTTATTTACTTTTTTATACAGCGGGTTATTATTAGTTATGTATTTTATGCATATACATGTATACAGGTCAATCTCAATCTCCCAACTCGTCCCACCACCACCACCCCATGGCTTCCCACACTTGGTGTCCATACGTTTGTTCTCTACCTCTGTGTCTCTATTTCTTCCCTGCAAACCAGTTCATCTGTACCATTTTTTAGGTTCCACATATATTCATTAATATACAATATTTGATTTCCCCTTTCTGACTTACTTCATTCTGTATGACTGTCTCTAGATCCATCGATGTCTCTACAAATGACCCAGATTCATTCCTTTTTATGGCCGAGTAATATTCCATTTTATATATGTACCCCATCTTTATCCATTCATCTGTCTTTGGGCGTTTAGTTTGCTTCCATTACCTGGCTATTGTAAATAGTGCTGCAATGAACATTGTGGTGAATGTGCCTTTTTGATTTATGGTTTTCTTTGGGTATATGCCCAGAAGTGGAATTGCTGGATCAGATGGTAATTCTATTTCTAGATTTTTTAAGGAAACTCCATAGTGTTCTCCATAGTGACTCTATCAATTTACATTCCCACCAATAGTGGAAGAGGGCTCCTTTTGTCCACACCCTCCCCAGAATTTGTTGTTTGTAGATTTTCTGATGATGCCGATTCTAACAGGTGTGAGGTGATACCTCATTGTAGTTTTGATTTGCATTTCTCTAATAATTAGTGCTCTTGAGCAGCTTCTCATGTGCGCCTTGGCCATCTCTGTGTCTTCTTTGAAGAAACGTCTCTTGAGATCTTCTGCCCATTTCTGTATTGGGAGGATCGTGGGATGGTCAGGCTGTGTGCTGACGCACGTGTCAGTGCCAGCGTAAGGGCCAGGAGTAGGGTACATCATAGGGTAACGTGTAGGGCTGGTGGTGGGTTTCCGTTCCGGGCTAGGGTTAGGGTTAGGGAACGGCAAGGTTTAGGGAACAGGTGAGCATAGGGACACGTGGGAGAGGCAGGCTACGTGCTGACAAACGTGTCAGTGCCAGCGTACGGGTCTGGAGTAAAGTATGGTGTAGGGCTAGTTGTGGGTTTCCATTCCACGCTAGGGTTAGGGTTAGGGAACGGCAAGGCTTAGGGCACAGCTGAGGGTACAGAAACGTGGGAGGGTCAGGCTATGTGCTGACGCACGTTTCAGTGCCAGTGTACGGGCCAGGATTAGGGTACGGAGTAGGGTAAGGTGTAGGGTTGTTGGTGGGTTTCTGTTCCGGGTTAGGGTTAGGGAACGGCAAGGCTTAGGGCACAGGTAAGGGTACTGAAACGAGGGAGAGGCACGCTACGTGCTGACACAAGGGTCAGTGCCAGCGTACGCGCCAGAATTAGGGTACGGCGTAGGGTAAGGTGTAGGGCTGGTGGTGGGTTTCTGTTCCAGGGTAGGGTTAGGGTTAGGGATCGGCAAGGCTTAGGGCACAGGTGAGGGTATGGAAACATGGGAGTGGCAGGCTACGTGCTTACACAAGGGTCAGTTCCAGTGTACGGCCCAGGAGTAGGGTACGGCGTAGGGTAAGGTGTAGGGCTGGTGGTGGGTTTCCGTTTCCGGCTAGGGTTAGGGTTAGGGAATGGCAAGGCTTAGGGCACAGGTGAGGGTACAGAAACGTGGGAGGGTCAGGCTACGTGCTGACGCAAGTGTCAGTGCCAGCGTACGGCCCAGGAATAGGGTATGGCGTAGGGTAAAGTGTAGGGTTAGGGTTAGGGAACGGCAAGGCTTAGGGCACAGGTGAGGGTACGGAAACGTGGGAGGGTCAGGCTACATGCTGAAGCACGGGTCAGTGCCAGGGTGTGGACCAGGAGTAGGGTACGGCGTAGGGTAAGGTGTAAGACTGGTGGTGGGTGTCCATTCCGGGGTTTGATTAGGGTTAGGGAACGTCAAGTTTTAGGGCACAGGTGAGGGTACGGAAACGTGGGAGGGTCAGGCTACCTGCTGACGCATGGGTCAGTGCCAGCGTATGGGCCAGGAGTAGGGTACGGCGTAGGGTAAGGTGTAGGGCTGGTGGTGGGTTTCCGTTCTGGGCTAGGGTTAGGGTTAGGGAACGGCAAGGCTAAGGGCACAGGTGAGGGTACGGAAACTTGGGTGAGGCAGGCTACGTGCTGACGCACGGGTCAGTGCCAGCATACAGGCCAGGAGTAGGGTAAGGCATAGGGTATGGTGTAGGGCTGGTGGTGGGTTTCAGTTCAGGGCTAGGGTTAGGGTTAGTGAACGGCAAGGCTTAGGGCACAGGTGAGGGTACAGAAACGTGTTAGGTTCATGGTGCATGTTGATGCATGGAATAGTGTCATCGTACGCATTAGGATTAGGGTACGGCGTACAGTAAGGTGTACGGATGGCGGTAGGTTTACATTCCGGTGTAGGGTTAGGGATAGCGAATTGCAAGGTATAGGGCACAGGTGATGGTACAGAATTGTGTTAGGTTCAGGGTACGTGTTGACTCACGGGTTAGTGTGAGCGTACGCATGAGGATTAGGGTACCGCATAGAGTAAGGTGTAGGGTTGGTGGTAGGTTTCCGTTCCAGTCTAGGGTTATGTTTAGGGACTGGCAAAGTTTAGGGCACAGGTGAGGGTACGAAACGTGTTAGGGTCAGGGTACGTGTTGATGCACAGGTTAGTGTCAGCATACGAATTAGGATTAGGGTATGGCGTAAGGTAAGGTGTAGGGTTGGTGGTAGTTTTCCGTTCCGGGCTAGGGTTAAGGTAAGGGAACGGCAAGGTTTATGGCAGAGGTGAGGGTACGGAAACGTGTTAGGGTCAGGGTACGTGTTGACGTATGGATTAGGATTAGGGTACGGCTTAGGGTAAGGTGTAGGGCTGATGGTAGGTTTCTGTTCCGGGCTAAGGTTAAGGATAGGCAACGGCAAGGTTTGGGGCACAGCTGAGGGTACGGAAACGTGTTAGTGTCAGGGTACATGTTGACTCACCGGTTAGTGCCAGCGTACGGATTAGGATTAGTGTACCGCGTAGATAAGCTGCACGGTTGGTGGTAGGTTTCCGTTCCAGCCTATGGTTAGGGTTAGGGAAAGTCAAGGTTTCTATTTGTAGGTTTTTTAAGGAAACTCCATACTGTTCTCCATAGTGACTGTATCAATTTACATTCCCAACAATAGTGGAAGAGGGCTCCTTTTGTCCACACCCTCCCCAGAATTTGTTGTCTGTAGATTTTCTGATGATGCTGATTCTAACAGGTGTGAGGTGATACCTCATTGTAGTTTTGATTTGCATTTCTCTAATAATTAGTGCTCTTGAGCAGCTTTTCATGTGCGTCTTAGCCATCTCTGTGTCTTCTTTGAAGAAACGTCTCTTTAGATATTCTGCCCATGTTTGTATTGGGTTGTTTGTTTTTTTAATATTAAGCTGCAGGAGCTGTTTATATATATTGGAGATTAAACCTTTGTCCATTGATTCGTTTGCAACTATTTTCGCCCCTTCTGAGGGATGCCTTTTTCCATTCCCGTGTTTTTAACCAAAAAAGAAAGAAAGACAAAGAAGCAGAACACTAATGTGCGTAAAATATGGCTTTTGAAACGGTCGTTTTGAAATATGGACGTCCTTTGAATTTTTTGGTCGATATGTGACCCCAGGATTTGTTTTCAGGGCAGGTGTCATTTACAGGCCTGCAATGATTTTGAATATCAACTGACCTTTAGCGCTGGGATTAAAGCTGCTGTTGTGTGAAACGGCCACAAGGTGGCAGCAGTTCTCTCTTTCAAATCAGGTTATTAGTGCAACAGAGCCTCAATGGAAGTCTTGTTCTAGATTGGAATTTAGAATGGAATGTGCCAGGAGAAAGCCCCTCAAGTTTGTCTCACTACTTCTTGTTCGTGTTTTTAATTTAATTTTTTATTTTTTATTACAGCAAGTTTGATTACAATGCTTGGCTTGTTGTAGGTGTGGAAGATGTGGTTCTTTTACACATATACAGATGTCTGTTCTTCCTGGGATCCTTTGCCCATGTACGTTAAGACAGAATGTTGAGTAGTCCTCTCTTTGTATTCCGTAGGTCTTAGGTGATTATATATGTCACCTGTGTTTGTATATGTCTGTTAACCCCAATATCGTAATGAAACCCATCCTCACACCTTTCCATTGGTGAACCATAAGTTTGTTTAATGAATCTGTGATTGCCCTTCTCCGTGGAAATATCTGCCCTGGTATCCATTTTTAGGTAACACCTATAAGTGATATGATACGATATGTGTCTTTCACTTTCTGACTTACTACAAGTCATGTGATAACCTCTAGGCTCATCTACGGTGCTGCAAATGGCATTGTGTCCTTTTTTTCCTTGGCTTCTATTCTGCTTTAGCGAGGTCCATTTTCAACACTGTGATTCCCTGAGGGTTGTGGATTAGCTGACGTGGGCAGCCTTATCCTGCCGGCCGGCCCTCCCCAGGTGTGCCTGGTTGAGGTCAATATAAACAGCGCTCCAGGCAGCAATAGCCCCTGAAGCTGTGCCTGCCTCCATATTCTTTGCCCCGTGAGCAGTCTCGGGGCTGTGCTGGTGGGAGGGAGTGAGGGGCCACAGCTTTGTTGGTGGCCCGGTGTGAGTGGAGTTCTGCTGGCCTTTCTGCAGGAGTTGCCAAGCTGCCACCTGTAAAGAAGAGGATGTGTCACCCATACCTCCCGCTGGAATTTCTCTCCGGACAGAGGTGAGGAAGGAAAAAATCAGTGGGGGCCGGGACAGGTGGGGTATCTCTGGCAGGACAATGGAAAGCTTCCGGAAGAGTGCCCTGGGCCAGGACCACCCTGGCTGGCCTGGAGGCACCAAGTTGGCCTGCGTTCTCTCGCTGTTGTGGCTCCACGGCCCTTCCTCTAGTCTTTCAAGCCCTTGTACATATTCAGGTGTTTTACCTGGGAAGGGTGGGAACAGTTCAGCAACAGCTGGCCTGGGGCTCAGCTCACCTTTGTTCAGAGATGCCTCGGCTCGGTCCCCCCGCTTTGCAATGAGGAAGCTCCTTGTGTGGGGTGTGGGTTGCTGGCTGTACGGGAGATGATTCCCCACCTCTGAACAATTTCAATATTGTTTACCGTTGGAGCAAGTGCCCTGATAGTGTTTTTCTCTGTATAACTGGTCGGTTCAGGTTTTTCTTCGTTTATGGTTCAAGTTAGCTTTTATTCCTCTTTTATGTATTTATAGATATAAGCATGGAAATAATTTATTCCTATAAATACATCTGTGTGAAGGGAAGAGCTTTTTTCTGTTTTATTTTTAAATTTTATATTTTAACATTTTGAAATTTAATTTTATTTACTTTTTTATACAGCGGGTTATTATTAGTTATGTATTTTATGCATATACATGTATACAGGTCAATCTCAATCTCCCAACTCGTCCCACCACCACCACCCCATGGCTTCCCACACTTGGTGTCCATACGTTTGTTCTCTACCTCTGTGTCTCTATTTCTTCCCTGCAAACCAGTTCATCTGTACCATTTTTTAGGTTCCACATATATGCATTAATATACAATATTTGTTTTCCCCTTTCTGACTTACTTCATTCTGTATGACTGTCTCTAGATCCATCGATGTCTCTACAAATGACCCAGATTCATTCCTTTTTATGGCCGAGTAATATTCCATTTTATATATGTACCCCATCTTTATCCATTCATCTGTCTTTGGGCATTTAGTTTGCTTCCATTACCTGGCTATTGTAAATAGTGCTGCAATGAACATTGTGGTGAATGTGCCTTTTTGATTTATGGTTTTCTTTGGGTATATGCCCAGAAGTGGAATTGCTGGATCAGATGGTAATTCTATTTCTAGATTTTTTAAGGAAACTCCATAGTGTTCTCCATAGTGACTCTATCAATTTACATTCCCACCAATAGTGGAAGAGGGCTCCTTTTGTCCACACCCTCCCCAGAATTTGTTGTTTGTAGATTTTCTGATGATGCCGATTCTAACAGGTGTGAGGTGATACCTCATTGTAGTTTTGATTTGCATTTCTCTAATAATTAGTGCTCTTGAGCAGCTTCTCATGTGCGCCTTGGCCATCTCTGTGTCTTCTTTGAAGAAACGTCTCTTGAGATCTTCTGCCCATTTCCGTATTGGGAGGATCGTGGGATGGTCAGGCTGTGTGCTGACGCACGTGTCAGTGCCAGCGTAAGGGCCAGGAGTAGGGTACATCATAGGGTAACGTGTAGGGCTGGTGGTGGGTTTCCGTTCCGGGCTAGGGTTAGGGTTAGGGAACGGCAAGGTTTAGGGAACAGGTGAGCATAGGGACACGTGGGAGAGGCAGGCTACGTGCTGACAAACGTGTCAGTGCCAGCGTACGGGTCTGGAGTAAAGTATGGTGTAGGGCTAGTTGTGGGTTTCCATTCCGCGCTAGGGTTAGGGTTAGGGAACGGCAAGGCTTAGGGCACAGCTGAGGGTACAGAAACGTGGGAGGGTCAGGCTATGTGCTGACGCACGTTTCAGTGCCAGTGTACGGGCCAGGATTAGGGTACGGAGTAGGGTAAGGTGTAGGGCTGTTGGTGGGTTTCTGTTCCGGGTTAGGGTTAGGGAACGGCAAGGCTTAGGGCACAGGTAATGGTACTGAAACGAGGGAGAGGCACGCTACGTGCTGACACACGGGTCAGTGCCAGCGTACGCGCCAGAATTAGGGTACGGCGTAGGGTAAGGTGTAGGGCTGGTGGTGGGTTTCTGTTCCAGGGTAGGGTTAGGGTTAGGGATCGGCAAGGCTTAGGGCACAGGTGAGGGTATGGAAACATGGGAGTGGCAGGCTACGTGCTTACACAAGGGTCAGTTCCAGTGTACGGCCCAGGAGTAGGGTACGGCGTAGGGTAAGGTGTAGGGCTGGTGGTGGGTTTCCGTTTCCGGCTAGGGTTAGGGTTAGGGAATGGCAAGGCTTAGGGCACAGGTGAGGGTACAGAAACGTGGGAGGGTCAGGCTACGTGCTGACGCAAGTGTCAGTGCCAGCGTACGGCCCAGGAATAGGGTATGGCGTAGGGTAAAGTGTAGGGTTAGGGTTAGGGAACGGCAAGGCTTAGGGCACAGGTGAGGGTACGGAAACGTGGGAGGGTCAGGCTACATGCTGAAGCACGGGTCAGTGCCAGGGTGTGGACCAGGAGTAGGGTACGGCGTAGGGTAAGGTGTAAGACTGGTGGTGGGTGTCCATTCCGGGGTTTGATTAGGGTTAGGGAACGTCAAGTTTTAGGGCACAGGTGAGGGTACGGAAACGTGGGAGGGTCAGGCTACCTGCTGACGCATGGGTCAGTGCCAGCGTATGGGCCAGGAGTAGGGTACGGCGTAGGGTAAGGTGTAGGGCTGGTGGTGGGTTTCCGTTCTGGGCTAGGGTTAGGGTTAGGGAACGGCAAGGCTAAGGGCACAGGTGAGGGTACGGAAACTTGGGTGAGGCAGGCTACGTGCTGACGCACGGGTCAGTGCCAGCATACAGGCCAGGAGTAGGGTAAGGCATAGGGTATGGTGTAGGGCTGGTGGTGGGTTTCAGTTCAGGGCTAGGGTTAGGGTTAGTGAACGGCAAGGCTTAGGGCACAGGTGAGGGTACAGAAACGTGTTAGGTTCATGGTGCATGTTGATGCATGGAATAGTGTCATCGTACACATTAGGATTAGGGTACGGCGTACAGTAAGGTGTACGGTTGGCGGTAGGTTTACATTCCGGTGTAGGGTTAGGGATAGCGAATTGCAAGGTATAGGGCACAGGTGATGGTACGGAATTGTGTTAGGTTCAGGGTACGTGTTGACTCACGGGTTAGTGTGAGCGTACGCATGAGGATTAGGGTACCGCATAGAGTAAGGTGTAGGGTTGGTGGTAGGTTTCCGTTCCAGTCTAGGGTTATGTTTAGGGACTGGCAAAGTTTAGGGCACAGGTGAGGGTACGAAACGTGTTAGGGTCAGGGTACGTGTTGATGCACAGGTTAGTGTCAGCATACGAATTAGGATTAGGGTATGGCGTAAGGTAAGGTGTAGGGTTGGTGGTAGTTTTCCGTTCCGGGCTAGGGTTAAGGTAAGGGAACGGCAAGGTTTATGGCAGAGGTGAGGGTACGGAAACGTGTTAGGGTCAGGGTACGTGTTGACGTATGGATTAGGATTAGGGTACGGCTTAGGGTAAGGTGTAGGGCTGATGGTAGGTTTCTGTTCCGGGCTAAGGTTAAGGATAGGCAACGGCAAGGTTTGGGGCACAGCTGAGGGTACGGAAACGTGTTAGTGTCAGGGTACATGTTGACTCACCGGTTAGTGCCAGCGTACGGATTAGGATTAGTGTACCGCGTAGATAAGCTGCACGGTTGGTGGTAGGTTTCCGTTCCAGCCTATGGTTAGGGTTAGGGAAAGTCAAGGTTTCTATTTGTAGGTTTTTTAAGGAAACTCCATACTGTTCTCCATAGTGACTGTATCAATTTACATTCCCAACAATAGTGGAAGAGGGCTCCTTTTGTCCACACCCTCCCCAGAATTTGTTGTCTGTAGATTTTCTGATGATGCTGATTCTAACAGGTGTGAGGTGATACCTCATTGTAGTTTTGATTTGCATTTCTCTAATAATTAGTGCTCTTGAGCAGCTTTTCATGTGCGTCTTAGCCATCTCTGTGTCTTCTTTGAAGAAACGTCTCTTTAGATATTCTGCCCATGTTTGTATTGGGTTGTTTGTTTTTTTAATATTAAGCTGCATGAGCTGTTTATATATATTGGAGATTAAACCTTTGTCCATTGATTCGTTTGCAACTATTTTCGCCCCTTCTGAGGGATGCCTTTTTCCATTCCCGTGTTTTTAACCAAAAAAGAAAGAAAGACAAAGAAGCAGAACACTAATGTGCGTAAAATATGGCTTTTGAAACGGTCGTTTTGAAATATGGACGTCCTTTGAATTTTTTGGTCGATATGTGACCCCAGGATTTGTTTTCAGGGCAGGTGTCATTTACAGGCCTGCAATGATTTTGAATATCAACTGACCTTTAGCGCTGGGATTAAAGCTGCTGTTGTGTGAAACGGCCACAAGGTGGCAGCAGTTCTCTCTTTCAAATCAGGTTATTAGTGCAACAGAGCCTCAATGGAAGTCTTGTTCTAGATTGGAATTTAGAATGGAATGTGCCAGGAGAAAGCCCCTCAAGTTTGTCTCACTACTTCTTGTTCGTGTTTTTAATTTAATTTTTTATTTTTTATTACAGCAAGTTTGATTACAATGCTTGGCTTGTTGTAGGTGTGGAAGATGTGGTTCTTTTACACATATACAGATGTCTGTTCTTCCTGGGATCCTTTGCCCATGTACGTTAAGACAGAATGTTGAGTAGTCCTCTCTTTGTATTCCGTAGGTCTTAGGTGATTATATATGTCACCTGTGTTTGTATATGTCTGTTAACCCCAATATCGTAATGAAACCCATCCTCACACCTTTCCATTGGTGAACCATAAGTTTGTTTAATGAATCTGTGATTGCCCTTCTCCGTGGAAATATCTGCCCTGGTATCCATTTTTAGGTAACACCTATAAGTGATATGATACGATATGTGTCTTTCACTTTCTGACTTACTACAAGTCATGTGATAACCTCTAGGCTCATCTACGGTGCTGCAAATGGCATTGTGTCCTTTTTTTCCTTGGCTTCTATTCTGCTTTAGCGAGGTCCATTTTCAACACTGTGATTCCCTGAGGGTTGTGGATTAGCTGACGTGGGCAGCCTTATCCTGCCGGCCGGCCCTCCCCAGGTGTGCCTGGTTGAGGTCAATATAAACAGCGCTCCAGGCAGCAATAGCCCCTGAAGCTGTGCCTGCCTCCATATTCTTTGCCCCGTGAGCAGTCTCGGGGCTGTGCTGGTGGGAGGGAGTGAGGGGCCACAGCTTTGTTGGTGGCCCGGTGTGAGTGGAGTTCTGCTGGCCTTTCTGCAGGAGTTGCCAAGCTGCCACCTGTAAAGAAGAGGATGTGTCACCCATACCTCCCGCTGGAATTTCTCTCCGGACAGAGGTGAGGAAGGAAAAAATCAGTGGGGGCCGGGACAGGTGGGGTATCTCTGGCAGGACAATGGAAAGCTTCCGGAAGAGTGCCCTGGGCCAGGACCACCCTGGCTGGCCTGGAGGCACCAAGTTGGCCTGCGTTCTCTCGCTGTTGTGGCTCCACGGCCCTTCCTCTAGTCTTTCAAGCCCTTGTACATATTCAGGTGTTTTACCTGGGAAGGGTGGGAACAGTTCAGCAACAGCTGGCCTGGGGCTCAGCTCACCTTTGTTCAGAGATGCCTCGGCTCGGTCCCCCCGCTTTGCAATGAGGAAGCTCCTTGTGTGGGGTGTGGGTTGCTGGCTGTACGGGAGATGATTCCCCACCTCTGAACAATTTCAATATTGTTTACCGTTGGAGCAAGTGCCCTGATAGTGTTTTTCTCTGTATAACTGGTCGGTTCAGGTTTTTCTTCGTTTATGGTTCAAGTTAGCTTTTATTCCTCTTTTATGTATTTATAGATATAAGCATGGAAATAATTTATTCCTATAAATACATCTGTGTGAAGGGAAGAGCTTTTTTCTGTTTTATTTTTAAATTTTATATTTTAACATTTTGAAATTTAATTTTATTTACTTTTTTATACAGCGGGTTATTATTAGTTATGTATTTTATGCATATACATGTATACAGGTCAATCTCAATCTCCCAACTCGTCCCACCACCACCACCCCATGGCTTCCCACACTTGGTGTCCATACGTTTGTTCTCTACCTCTGTGTCTCTATTTCTTCCCTGCAAACCAGTTCATCTGTACCATTTTTTAGGTTCCACATATATGCATTAATATACAATATTTGTTTTCCCCTTTCTGACTTACTTCATTCTGTATGACTGTCTCTAGATCCATCGATGTCTCTACAAATGACCCAGATTCATTCCTTTTTATGGCCGAGTAATATTCCATTTTATATATGTACCCCATCTTTATCCATTCATCTGTCTTTGGGCATTTAGTTTGCTTCCATTACCTGGCTATTGTAAATAGTGCTGCAATGAACATTGTGGTGAATGTGCCTTTTTGATTTATGGTTTTCTTTGGGTATATGCCCAGAAGTGGAATTGCTGGATCAGATGGTAATTCTCTTTCTAGATTTTTTAAGGAAACTCCATAGTGTTCTCCATAGTGACTCTATCAATTTACATTCCCACCAATAGTGGAAGAGGGCTCCTTTTGTCCACACCCTCCCCAGAATTTGTTGTTTGTAGATTTTCGGATGATGCCGATTCTAACAGGTGTGAGGTGATACCTCATTGTAGTTTTGATTTGCATTTCTCTAATAATTAGTGCTCTTGAGCAGCTTCTCATGTGCGCCTTGGCCATCTCTGTGTCTTCTTTGAAGAAACGTCTCTTGAGATCTTCTGCCCATTTCCGTATTGGGAGGATCGTGGGATGTTCAGGCTGTGTGCTGACGCACGTGTCAGTGCCAGCGTAAGGGCCAGGAGTAGGGTACATCATAGGGTAACGTGTAGGGCTGGTGGTGGGTTTCCGTTCCGGGCTAGGGTTAGGGTTAGGGAACGGCAAGGTTTAGGGAACAGGTGAGCATAGGGACACGTGGGAGAGGCAGGCTACGTGCTGACAAACGTGTCAGTGCCAGCGTACGGGTCTGGAGTAAAGTATGGTGTAGGGCTAGTTGTGGGTTTCCATTCCGCGCTAGGGTTAGGGTTAGGGAACGGCAAGGCTTAGGGCACAGCTGAGGGTACAGAAACGTGGGAGGGTCAGGCTATGTGCTGACGCACGTTTCAGTGCCAGTGTACGGGCCAGGATTAGGGTACGGAGTAGGGTAAGGTGTAGGGCTGTTGGTGGGTTTCTGTTCCGGGTTAGGGTTAGGGAACGGCAAGGCTTAGGGCACAGGTAAGGGTACTGAAACGAGGGAGAGGCACGCTACGTGCTGACACACGGGTCAGTGCCAGCGTACGCGCCAGAATTAGGGTACGGCGTAGGGTAAGGTGTAGGGCTGGTGGTGGGTTTCTGTTCCAGGGTAGGGTTAGGGTTAGGGATCGGCAAGGCTTAGGGCACAGGTGAGGGTATGGAAACATGGGAGTGGCAGGCTACGTGCTTACACAAGGGTCAGTTCCAGTGTACGGCCCAGGAGTAGGGTACGGCGTAGGGTAAGGTGTAGGGCTGGTGGTGGGTTTCCGTTTCCGGCTAGGGTTAGGGTTAGGGAATGGCAAGGCTTAGGGCACAGGTGAGGGTACAGAAACGTGGGAGGGTGAGGCTACGTGCTGACGCAAGTGTCAGTGCCAGCGTACGGCCCAGGAATAGGGTATGGCGTAGGGTAAAGTGTAGGGTTAGGGTTAGGGAACGGCAAGGCTTAGGGCACAGGTGAGGGTACGGAAACGTGGGAGGGTCAGGCTACATGCTGAAGCACGGGTCAGTGCCAGGGTGTGGACCAGGAGTAGGGTACGGCGTAGGGTAAGGTGTAAGACTGGTGGTGGGTGTCCATTCCGGGGTTTGATTAGGGTTAGGGAACGTCAAGTTTTAGGGCACAGGTGAGGGTACGGAAACGTGGGAGGGTCAGGCTACCTGCTGACGCATGGGTCAGTGCCAGCGTATGGGCCAGGAGAAGGGTACGGCGTAGGGTAAGGTGTAGGGCTGGTGGTGGGTTTCCGTTCTGGGCTAGGGTTAGGGTTAGGGAACGGCAAGGCTAAGGGCACAGGTGAGGGTACGGAAACTTGGGTGAGGCAGGCTACGTGCTGACGCACGGGTCAGTGCCAGCATACAGGCCAGGAGTAGGGTAAGGCATAGGGTATGGTGTAGGGCTGGTGGTGGGTTTCAGTTCAGGGCTAGGGTTAGGGTTAGTGAACGGCAAGGCTTAGGGCACAGGTGAGGGTACAGAAACGTGTTAGGTTCATGGTGCATGTTGATGCATGGAATAGTGTCATCGTACACATTAGGATTAGGGTACGGCGTACAGTAAGGTGTACGGTTGGCGGTAGGTTTACATTCCGGTGTAGGGTTAGGGATAGCGAATTGCAAGGTATAGGGCACAGGTGATGGTACGGAATTGTGTTAGGTTCAGGGTACGTGTTGACTCACGGGTTAGTGTGAGCGTACGCATGAGGATTAGGGTACCGCATAGAGTAAGGTGTAGGGTTGGTGGTAGGTTTCCGTTCCAGTCTAGGGTTATGTTTAGGGACTGGCAAAGTTTAGGGCACAGGTGAGGGTACGAAACGTGTTAGGGTCAGGGTACGTGTTGATGCACAGGTTAGTGTCAGCATACGAATTAGGATTAGGGTATGGCGTAAGGTAAGGTGTAGGGTTGGTGGTAGTTTTCCGTTCCGGGCTAGGGTTAAGGTAAGGGAACGGCAAGGTTTATGGCAGAGGTGAGGGTACGGAAACGTGTTAGGGTCAGGGTACGTGTTGACGTATGGATTAGGATTAGGGTACGGCTTAGGGTAAGGTGTAGGGCTGATGGTAGGTTTCTGTTCCGGGCTAAGGTTAAGGATAGGCAACGGCAAGGTTTGGGGCACAGCTGAGGGTACGGAAACGTGTTAGTGTCAGGGTACATGTTGACTCACCGGTTAGTGCCAGCGTACGGATTAGGATTAGTGTACCGCGTAGATAAGGTGCACGGTTGGTGGTAGGTTTCCGTTCCAGCCTATGGTTAGGGTTAGGGAAAGTCAAGGTTTCTATTTGTAGGTTTTTTAAGGAAACTCCATACTGTTCTCCATAGTGACTGTATCAATTTACATTCCCAACAATAGTGGAAGAGGGCTCCTTTTGTCCACACCCTCCCCAGAATTTGTTGTCTGTAGATTTTCTGATGATGCTGATTCTAACAGGTGTGAGGTGATACCTCATTGTAGTTTTGATTTGCATTTCTCTAATAATTAGTGCTCTTGAGCAGCTTTTCATGTGCGTCTTAGCCACCTCTGTGTCTTCTTTGAAGAAACGTCTCTTTAGATATTCTGCCCATGTTTGTATTGGGTTGTTTGTTTTTTTAATATTAAGCTGCATGAGCTGTTTATATATATTGGAGATTAAACCTTTGTCCATTGATTCGTTTGCAACTATTTTCGCCCCTTCTGAGGGATGCCTTTTTCCATTCCCGTGTTTTTAACCAAAAAAGAAAGAAAGACAAAGAAGCAGAACACTAATGTGCGTAAAATATGGCTTTTGAAACGGTCGTTTTGAAATATGGACGTCCTTTGAATTTTTTGGTCGATATGTGACCCCAGGATTTGTTTTCAGGGCAGGTGTCATTTACAGGCCTGCAATGATTTTGAATATCAACTGACCTTTAGCGCTGGGATTAAAGCTGCTGTTGTGTGAAACGGCCACAAGGTGGCAGCAGTTCTCTCTTTCAAATCAGGTTATTAGTGCAACAGAGCCTCAATGGAAGTCTTGTTCTAGATTGGAATTTAGAATGGAATGTGCCAGGAGAAAGCCCCTCAAGTTTGTCTCACTACTTCTTGTTCGTGTTTTTAATTTAATTTTTTATTTTTTATTACAGCAAGTTTGATTACAATGCTTGGCTTGTTGTAGGTGTGGAAGATGTGGTTCTTTTACACATATACAGATGTCTGTTCTTCCTGGGATCCTTTGCCCATGTACGTTAAGACAGAATGTTGAGTAGTCCTCTCTTTGTATTCCGTAGGTCTTAGGTGATTATATATGTCACCTGTGTTTGTATATGTCTGTTAACCCCAATATCGTAATGAAACCCATCCTCACACCTTTCCATTGGTGAACCATAAGTTTGTTTAATGAATCTGTGATTGCCCTTCTCCGTGGAAATATCTGCCCTGGTATCCATTTTTAGGTAACACCTATAAGTGATATGATACGATATGTGTCTTTCACTTTCTGACTTACTACAAGTCATGTGATAACCTCTAGGCTCATCTACGGTGCTGCAAATGGCATTGTGTCCTTTTTTTCCTTGGCTTCTATTCTGCTTTAGCGAGGTCCATTTTCAACACTGTGATTCCCTGAGGGTTGTGGATTAGCTGACGTGGGCAGCCTTATCCTGCCGGCCGGCCCTCCCCAGGTGTGCCTGGTTGAGGTCAATATAAACAGCGCTCCAGGCAGCAATAGCCCCTGAAGCTGTGCCTGCCTCCATATTCTTTGCCCCGTGAGCAGTCTCGGGGCTGTGCTGGTGGGAGGGAGTGAGGGGCCACAGCTTTGTTGGTGGCCCGGTGTGAGTGGAGTTCTGCTGGCCTTTCTGCAGGAGTTGCCAAGCTGCCACCTGTAAAGAAGAGGATGTGTCACCCATACCTCCCGCTGGAATTTCTCTCCGGACAGAGGTGAGGAAGGAAAAAATCAGTGGGGGCCGGGACAGGTGGGGTATCTCTGGCAGGACAATGGAAAGCTTCCGGAAGAGTGCCCTGGGCCAGGACCACCCTGGCTGGCCTGGAGGCACCAAGTTGGCCTGCGTTCTCTCGCTGTTGTGGCTCCACGGCCCTTCCTCTAGTCTTTCAAGCCCTTGTACATATTCAGGTGTTTTACCTGGGAAGGGTGGGAACAGTTCAGCAACAGCTGGCCTGGGGCTCAGCTCACCTTTGTTCAGAGATGCCTCGGCTCGGTCCCCCCGCTTTGCAATGAGGAAGCTCCTTGTGTGGGGTGTGGGTTGCTGGCTGTACGGGAGATGATTCCCCACCTCTGAACAATTTCAATATTGTTTACCGTTGGAGCAAGTGCCCTGATAGTGTTTTTCTCTGTATAACTGGTCGGTTCAGGTTTTTCTTCGTTTATGGTTCAAGTTAGCTTTTATTCCTCTTTTATGTATTTATAGATATAAGCATGGAAATAATTTATTCCTATAAATACATCTGTGTGAAGGGAAGAGCTTTTTTCTGTTTTATTTTTAAATTTTATATTTTAACATTTTGAAATTTAATTTTATTTACTTTTTTATACAGCGGGTTATTATTAGTTATGTATTTTATGCATATACATGTATACAGGTCAATCTCAATCTCCCAACTCGTCCCACCACCACCACCCCATGGCTTCCCACACTTGGTGTCCATACGTTTGTTCTCTACCTCTGTGTCTCTATTTCTTCCCTGCAAACCAGTTCATCTGTACCATTTTTTAGGTTCCACATATATGCATTAATATACAATATTTGTTTTCCCCTTTCTGACTTACTTCATTCTGTATGACTGTCTCTAGATCCATCGATGTCTCTACAAATGACCCAGATTCATTCCTTTTTATGGCCGAGTAATATTCCATTTTATATATGTACCCCATCTTTATCCATTCATCTGTCTTTGGGCATTTAGTTTGCTTCCATTACCTGGCTATTGTAAATAGTGCTGCAATGAACATTGTGGTGAATGTGCCTTTTTGATTTATGGTTTTCTTTGGGTATATGCCCAGAAGTGGAATTGCTGGATCAGATGGTAATTCTATTTCTAGATTTTTTAAGGAAACTCCATAGTGTTCTCCATAGTGACTCTATCAATTTACATTCCCACCAATAGTGGAAGAGGGCTCCTTTTGTCCACACCCTCCCCAGAATTTGTTGTTTGTAGATTTTCTGATGATGCCGATTCTAACAGGTGTGAGGTGATACCTCATTGTAGTTTTGATTTGCATTTCTCTAATAATTAGTGCTCTTGAGCAGCTTCTCATGTGCGCCTTGGCCATCTCTGTGTCTTCTTTGAAGAAACGTCTCTTGAGATCTTCTGCCCATTTCCGTATTGGGAGGATCGTGGGATGGTCAGGCTGTGTGCTGACGCACGTGTCAGTGCCAGCGTAAGGGCCAGGAGTAGGGTACATCATAGGGTAACGTGTAGGGCTGGTGGTGGGTTTCCGTTCCGGGCTAGGGTTAGGGTTAGGGAACGGCAAGGTTTAGGGAACAGGTGAGCATAGGGACACGTGGGAGAGGCAGGCTACGTGCTGACAAACGTGTCAGTGCCAGCGTACGGGTCTGGAGTAAAGTATGGTGTAGGGCTAGTTGTGGGTTTCCATTCCGCGCTAGGGTTAGGGTTAGGGAACGGCAAGGCTTAGGGCACAGCTGAGGGTACAGAAACGTGGGAGGGTCAGGCTATGTGCTGACGCACGTTTCAGTGCCAGTGTACGGGCCAGGATTAGGGTACGGAGTAGGGTAAGGTGTAGGGCTGTTGGTGGGTTTCTGTTCCGGGTTAGGGTTAGGGAACGGCAAGGCTTAGGGCACAGGTAAGGGTACTGAAACGAGGGAGAGGCACGCTACGTGCTGACACACGGGTCAGTGCCAGCGTACGCGCCAGAATTAGGGTACGGCGTAGGGTAAGGTGTAGGGCTGGTGGTGGGTTTCTGTTCCAGGGTAGGGTTAGGGTTAGGGATCGGCAAGGCTTAGGGCACAGGTGAGGGTATGGAAACATGTGAGTGGCAGGCTACGTGCTTACACAAGGGTCAGTTCCAGTGTACGGCCCAGGAGTAGGGTACGGCGTAGGGTAAGGTGTAGGGCTGGTGGTGGGTTTCCGTTTCCGGCTAGGGTTAGGGTTAGGGAATGGCAAGGCTTAGGGCACAGGTGAGGGTACAGAAACGTGGGAGGGTCAGGCTACGTGCTGACGCAAGTGTCAGTGCCAGCGTACGGCCCAGGAATAGGGTATGGCGTAGGGTAAAGTGTAGGGTTAGGGTTAGGGAACGGCAAGGCTTAGGGCACAGGTGAGGGTACGGAAACGTGGGAGGGTCAGGCTACATGCTGAAGCACGGGTCAGTGCCAGGGTGTGGACCAGGAGTAGGGTACGGCATAGGGTAAGGTGTAAGACTGGTGGTGGGTGTCCATTCCGGGGTTTGATTAGGGTTAGGGAACGTCAAGTTTTAGGGCACAGGTGAGGGTACGGAAACGTGGGAGGGTCAGGCTACCTGCTGACGCATGGGTCAGTGCCAGCGTATGGGCCAGGAGTAGGGTACGGCGTAGGGTAAGGTGTAGGGCTGGTGGTGGGTTTCCGTTCTGGGCTAGGGTTAGGGTTAGGGAACGGCAAGGCTAAGGGCACAGGTGAGGGTACGGAAACTTGGGTGAGGCAGGCTACGTGCTGACGCACGGGTCAGTGCCAGCATACAGGCCAGGAGTAGGGTAAGGCATAGGGTATGGTGTAGGGCTGGTGGTGGGTTTCAGTTCAGGGCTAGGGTTAGGGTTAGTGAACGGCAAGGCTTAGGGCACAGGTGAGGGTACAGAAACGTGTTAGGTTCATGGTGCATGTTGATGCATGGAATAGTGTCATCGTACGCATTAGGATTAGGGTACGGCGTACAGTAAGGTGTACGGATGGCGGTAGGTTTACATTCCGGTGTAGGGTTAGGGATAGCGAATTGCAAGGTATAGGGCACAGGTGATGGTACGGAATTGTGTTAGGTTCGGGGTACATGTTGACTCACGGGTTAGTGTGAGCGTACGCATGAGGATTAGGGTACCGCATAGAGTAAGGTGTAGGGTTGGTGGTAGGTTTCCGTTCCAGTCTAGGGTTATCTTTAGGGACTGGCAAAGTTTAGGGCACAGGTGAGGGTACGAAACGTGTTAGGGTCAGGGTACGTGTTGATGCACAGGTTAGTGTCAGCATACGAATTAGGATTAGGGTATGGCGTAAGGTAAGGTGTAGGGTTGGTGGTAGTTTTCCGTTCCGGGCTAGGGTTAAGGTAAGGGAACGGCAAGGTTTATGGCAGAGGTGAGGGTACGGAAACGTGTTAGGGTCAGGGTACGTGTTGACGTATGGATTAGGATTAGGGTACGGCTTAGGGTAAGGTGTAGGGCTGATGGTAGGTTTCTGTTCCGGGCTAAGGTTAAGGATAGGCAACGGCAAGGTTTGGGGCACAGCTGAGGGTACGGAAACGTGTTAGTGTCAGGGTACATGTTGACTCACCGGTTAGTGCCAGCGTACGGATTAGGATTAGTGTACCGCGTAGATAAGGTGCACGGTTGGTGGTAGGTTTCCGTTCCAGCCTATGGTTAGGGTTAGGGAAAGTCAAGGTTTCTATTTGTAGGTTTTTTAAGGAAACTCCATACTGTTCTCCATAGTGACTGTATCAATTTACATTCCCAACAATAGTGGAAGAGGGCTCCTTTTGTCCACACCCTCCCCAGAATTTGTTGTCTGTAGATTTTCTGATGATGCTGATTCTAACAGGTGTGAGGTGATACCTCATTGTAGTTTTGATTTGCATTTCTCTAATAATTAGTGCTCTTGAGCAGCTTTTCATGTGCGTCTTAGCCATCTCTGTGTCTTCTTTGAAGAAACGTCTCTTTAGATATTCTGCCCATGTTTGTATTGGGTTGTTTGTTTTTTTAATATTAAGCTGCATGAGCTGTTTATATATATTGGAGATTAAACCTTTGTCCATTGATTCGTTTGCAACTATTTTCGCCCCTTCTGAGGGATGCCTTTTTCCATTCCCGTGTTTTTAACCAAAAAAGAAAGAAAGACAAAGAAGCAGAACACTAATGTGCGTAAAATATGGCTTTTGAAACGGTCGTTTTGAAATATGGACGTCCTTTGAATTTTTTGGTCGATATGTGACCCCAGGATTTGTTTTCAGGGCAGGTGTCATTTACAGGCCTGCAATGATTTTGAATATCAACTGACCTTTAGCGCTGGGATTAAAGCTGCTGTTGTGTGAAACGGCCACAAGGTGGCAGCAGTTCTCTCTTTCAAATCAGGTTATTAGTGCAACAGAGCCTCAATGGAAGTCTTGTTCTAGATTGGAATTTAGAATGGAATGTGCCAGGAGAAAGCCCCTCAAGTTTGTCTCACTACTTCTTGTTCGTGTTTTTAATTTAATTTTTTATTTTTTATTACAGCAAGTTTGATTACAATGCTTGGCTTGTTGTAGGTGTGGAAGATGTGGTTCTTTTACACATATACAGACGTCTGTTCTTCCTGGGATCCTTTGCCCATGTACGTTAAGACAGAATGTTGAGTAGTCCTCTCTTTGTATTCCGTAGGTCTTAGGTGATTATATATGTCACCTGTGTTTGTATATGTCTGTTAACCCCAATATCGTAATGAAACCCATCCTCACACCTTTCCATTGGTGAACCATAAGTTTGTTTAATGAATCTGTGATTGCCCTTCTCCGTGGAAATATCTGCCCTGGTATCCATTTTTAGGTAACACCTATAAGTGATATGATACGATATGTGTCTTTCACTTTCTGACTTACTACAAGTCATGTGATAACCTCTAGGCTCATCTACGGTGCTGCAAATGGCATTGTGTCCTTTTTTTCCTTGGCTTCTATTCTGCTTTAGCGAGGTCCATTTTCAACACTGTGATTCCCTGAGGGTTGTGGATTAGCTGACGTGGGCAGCCTTATCCTGCCGGCCGGCCCTCCCCAGGTGTGCCTGGTTGAGGTCAATATAAACAGCGCTCCAGGCAGCAATAGCCCCTGAAGCTGTGCCTGCCTCCATATTCTTTGCCCCGTGAGCAGTCTCGGGGCTGTGCTGGTGGGAGGGAGTGAGGGGCCACAGCTTTGTTGGTGGCCCGGTGTGAGTGGAGTTCTGCTGGCCTTTCTGCAGGAGTTGCCAAGCTGCCACCTGTAAAGAAGAGGATGTGTCACCCATACCTCCCGCTGGAATTTCTCTCCGGACAGAGGTGAGGAAGGAAAAAATCAGTGGGGGCCGGGACAGGTGGGGTATCTCTGGCAGGACAATGGAAAGCTTCCGGAAGAGTGCCCTGGGCCAGGACCACCCTGGCTGGCCTGGAGGCACCAAGTTGGCCTGCGTTCTCTCGCTGTTGTGGCTCCACGGCCCTTCCTCTAGTCTTTCAAGCCCTTGTACATATTCAGGTGTTTTACCTGGGAAGGGTGGGAACAGTTCAGCAACAGCTGGCCTGGGGCTCAGCTCACCTTTGTTCAGAGATGCCTCGGCTCGGTCCCCCCGCTTTGCAATGAGGAAGCTCCTTGTGTGGGGTGTGGGTTGCTGGCTGTACGGGAGATGATTCCCCACCTCTGAACAATTTCAATATTGTTTACCGTTGGAGCAAGTGCCCTGATAGTGTTTTTCTCTGTATAACTGGTCGGTTCAGGTTTTTCTTCGTTTATGGTTCAAGTTAGCTTTTATTCCTCTTTTATGTATTTATAGATATAAGCATGGAAATAATTTATTCCTATAAATACATCTGTGTGAAGGGAAGAGCTTTTTTCTGTTTTATTTTTAAATTTTATATTTTAACATTTTGAAATTTAATTTTATTTACTTTTTTATACAGCGGGTTATTATTAGTTATGTATTTTATGCATATACATGTATACAGGTCAATCTCAATCTCCCAACTCGTCCCACCACCACCACCCCATGGCTTCCCACACTTGGTGTCCATACGTTTGTTCTCTACCTCTGTGTCTCTATTTCTTCCCTGCAAACCAGTTCATCTGTACCATTTTTTAGGTTCCACATATATGCATTAATATACAATATTTGTTTTCCCCTTTCTGACTTACTTCATTCTGTATGACTGTCTCTAGATCCATCGATGTCTCTACAAATGACCCAGATTCATTCCTTTTTATGGCCGAGTAATATTCCATTTTATATATGTACCCCATCTTTATCCATTCATCTGTCTTTGGGCATTTAGTTTGCTTCCATTACCTGGCTATTGTAAATAGTGCTGCAATGAACATTGTGGTGAATGTGCCTTTTTGATTTATGGTTTTCTTTGGGTATATGCCCAGAAGTGGAATTGCTGGATCAGATGGTAATTCTATTTCTAGATTTTTTAAGGAAACTCCATAGTGTTCTCCATAGTGACTCTATCAATTTACATTCCCACCAATAGTGGAAGAGGGCTCCTTTTGTCCACACCCTCCCCAGAATTTGTTGTTTGTAGATTTTCTGATGATGCCGATTCTAACAGGTGTGAGGTGATACCTCATTGTAGTTTTGATTTGCATTTCTCTAATAATTAGTGCTCTTGAGCAGCTTCTCATGTGCGCCTTGGCCATCTCTGTGTCTTCTTTGAAGAAACGTCTCTTGAGATCTTCTGCCCATTTCTGTATTGGGAGGATCGTGGGATGGTCAGGCTGTGTGCTGACGCACGTGTCAGTGCCAGCGTAAGGGCCAGGAGTAGGGTACATCATAGGGTAACGTGTAGGGCTGGTGGTGGGTTTCCGTTCCGGGCTAGGGTTAGGGTTAGGGAACGGCAAGGTTTAGGGAACAGGTGAGCATAGGGACACGTGGGAGAGGCAGGCTACGTGCTGACAAACGTGTCAGTGCCAGCGTACGGGTCTGGAGTAAAGTATGGTGTAGGGCTAGTTGTGGGTTTCCATTCCGCGCTAGGGTTAGGGTTAGGGAACGGCAAGGCTTAGGGCACAGCTGAGGGTACAGAAACGTGGGAGGGTCAGGCTATGTGCTGACGCACGTTTCAGTGCCAGTGTACGGGCCAGGATTAGGGTACGGAGTAGGGTAAGGTGTAGGGCTGTTGGTGGGTTTCTGTTCCGGGTTAGGGTTAGGGAACGGCAAGGCTTAGGGCACAGGTAAGGGTACTGAAACGAGGGAGAGGCACGCTACGTGCTGACACACGGGTCAGTGCCAGCGTACGCGCCAGAATTAGGGTACGGCGTAGGGTAAGGTGTAGGGCTGGTGGTGGGTTTCTGTTCCAGGGTAGGGTTAGGGTTAGGGATCGGCAAGGCTTAGGGCACAGGTGAGGGTATGGAAACATGGGAGTGGCAGGCTACGTGCTTACACAAGGGTCAGTTCCAGTGTACGGCCCAGGAGTAGGGTACGGCGTAGGGTAAGGTGTAGGGCTGGTGGTGGGTTTCCGTTTCCGGCTAGGGTTAGGGTTAGGGAATGGCAAGGCTTAGGACACAGGTGAGGGTACAGAAACGTGGGAGGGTCAGGCTACTTGCTGACGCAAGTGTCAGTGCCAGCGTACGGCCCAGGAATAGGGTATGGCGTAGGGTAAAGTGTAGGGTTAGGGTTAGGGAACGGCAAGGCTTAGGGCACAGGTGAGGGTACGGAAACGTGGGAGGGTCAGGCTACATGCTGAAGCACGGGTCAGTGCCAGGGTGTGGACCAGGAGTAGGGTAAGGCGTAGGGTAAGGTGTAAGACTGGTGGTGGGTGTCCATTCCGGGGTTTGATTAGGGTTAGGGAACGTCAAGTTTTAGGGCACAGGTGAGGGTACGGAAACGTGGGAGGGTCAGGCTACCTGCTGACGCATGGGTCAGTGCCAGCGTATGGGCCAGGAGTAGGGTACGGCGTAGGGTAAGGTGTAGGGCTGGTGGTGGGTTTCCGTTCTGGGCTAGGGTTAGGGTTAGGGAACGGCAAGGCTAAGGGCACAGGTGAGGGTACGGAAACTTGGGTGAGGCAGGCTACGTGCTGACGCACGGGTCAGTGCCAGCATACAGGCCAGGAGTAGGGTAAGGCATAGGGTATGGTGTAGGGCTGGTGGTGGGTTTCAGTTCAGGGCTAGGGTTAGGGTTAGTGAACGGCAAGGCTTAGGGCACAGGTGAGGGTACAGAAACGTGTTAGGTTCATGGTGCATGTTGATGCATGGAATAGTGTCATCGTACGCATTAGGATTAGGGTACGGCGTACAGTAAGGTGTACGGATGGCGGTAGGTTTACATTCCGGTGTAGGGTTAGGGATAGCGAATTGCAAGGTATAGGGCACAGGTGATGGTACGGAATTGTGTTAGGTTCAGGGTACATGTTGACTCACGGGTTAGTGTGAGCGTACGCATGAGGATTAGGGTACCGCATAGAGTAAGGTGTAGGGTTGGTGGTAGGTTTCCGTTCCAGTCTAGGGTTATGTTTAGGGACTGGCAAAGTTTAGGGCACAGGTGAGGGTACGAAACGTGTTAGGGTCAGGGTACGTGTTGATGCACAGGTTAGTGTCAGCATACGAATTAGGATTAGGGTATGGCGTAAGGTAAGGTGTAGGGTTGGTGGTAGTTTTCCGTTCCGGGCTAGGGTTAAGGTAAGGGAACGGCAAGGTTTATGGCAGAGGTGAGGGTACGGAAACGTGTTAGGGTCAGGGTACGTGTTGACGTATGGATTAGGATTAGGGTACGGCTTAGGGTAAGGTGTAGGGCTGATGGTAGGTTTCTGTTCCGGGCTAAGGTTAAGGATAGGCAACGGCAAGGTTTGGGGCACAGCTGAGGGTACGGAAACGTGTTAGTGTCAGGGTACATGTTGACTCACCGGTTAGTGCCAGCGTACGGATTAGGATTAGTGTACCGCGTAGATAAGGTGCACGGTTGGTGGTAGGTTTCCGTTCCAGCCTATGGTTAGGGTTAGGGAAAGTCAAGGTTTCTATTTGTAGGTTTTTTAAGGAAACTCCATACTGTTCTCCATAGTGACTGTATCAATTTACATTCCCAACAATAGTGGAAGAGGGCTCCTTTTGTCCACACCCTCCCCAGAATTTGTTGTCTGTAGATTTTCTGATGATGCTGATTCTAACAGGTGTGAGGTGATACCTCATTGTAGTTTTGATTTGCATTTCTCTAATAATTAGTGCTCTTGAGCAGCTTTTCATGTGCGTCTTAGCCATCTCTGTGTCTTCTTTGAAGAAACGTCTCTTTAGATATTCTGCCCATGTTTGTATTGGGTTGTTTGTTTTTTTAATATTAAGCTGCATGAGCTGTTTATATATATTGGAGATTAAACCTTTGTCCATTGATTCGTTTGCAACTATTTTCGCCCCTTCTGAGGGATGCCTTTTTCCATTCCCGTGTTTTTAACCAAAAAAGAAAGAAAGACAAAGAAGCAGAACACTAATGTGCGTAAAATATGGCTTTTGAAACGGTCGTTTTGAAATATGGACGTCCTTTGAATTTTTTGGTCGATATGTGACCCCAGGATTTGTTTTCAGGGCAGGTGTCATTTACAGGCCTGCAATGATTTTGAATATCAACTGACCTTTAGCGCTGGGATTAAAGCTGCTGTTGTGTGAAACGGCCACAAGGTGGCAGCAGTTCTCTCTTTCAAATCAGGTTATTAGTGCAACAGAGCCTCAATGGAAGTCTTGTTCTAGATTGGAATTTAGAATGGAATGTGCCAGGAGAAAGCCCCTCAAGTTTGTCTCACTACTTCTTGTTCGTGTTTTTAATTTAATTTTTTATTTTTTATTACAGCAAGTTTGATTACAATGCTTGGCTTGTTGTAGGTGTGGAAGATGTGGTTCTTTTACACATATACAGATGTCTGTTCTTCCTGGGATCCTTTGCCCATGTACGTTAAGACAGAATGTTGAGTAGTCCTCTCTTTGTATTCCGTAGGTCTTAGGTGATTATATATGTCACCTGTGTTTGTATATGTCTGTTAACCCCAATATCGTAATGAAACCCATCCTCACACCTTTCCATTGGTGAACCATAAGTTTGTTTAATGAATCTGTGATTGCCCTTCTCCGTGGAAATATCTGCCCTGGTATCCATTTTTAGGTAACACCTATAAGTGATATGATACGATATGTGTCTTTCACTTTCTGACTTACTACAAGTCATGTGATAACCTCTAGGCTCATCTACGGTGCTGCAAATGGCATTGTGTCCTTTTTTTCCTTGGCTTCTATTCTGCTTTAGCGAGGTCCATTTTCAACACTGTGATTCCCTGAGGGTTGTGGATTAGCTGACGTGGGCAGCCTTATCCTGCCGGCCGGCCCTCCCCAGGTGTGCCTGGTTGAGGTCAATATAAACAGCGCTCCAGGCAGCAATAGCCCCTGAAGCTGTGCCTGCCTCCATATTCTTTGCCCCGTGAGCAGTCTCGGGGCTGTGCTGGTGGGAGGGAGTGAGGGGCCACAGCTTTGTTGGTGGCCCGGTGTGAGTGGAGTTCTGCTGGCCTTTCTGCAGGAGTTGCCAAGCTGCCCCCTGTAAAGAAGAGGATGTGTCACCCATACCTCCCGCTGGAATTTCTCTCCGGACAGAGGTGAGGAAGGAAAAAATCAGTGGGGGCCGGGACAGGTGGGGTATCTCTGGCAGGACAATGGAAAGCTTCCGGAAGAGTGCCCTGGGCCAGGACCACCCTGGCTGGCCTGGAGGCACCAAGTTGGCCTGCGTTCTCTCACTGTTGTGGCTCCACGGCCCTTCCTCTAGTCTTTCAAGCCCTTGTACATATTCAGGTGTTTTACCTGGGAAGGGTGGGAACAGTTCAGCAACAGCTGGCCTGGGGCTCAGCTCACCTTTGTTCAGAGATGCCTCGGCTCGGTCCCCCCGCTTTGCAATGAGGAAGCTCCTTGTGTGGGGTGTGGGTTGCTGGCTGTACGGGAGATGATTCCCCACCTCTGAACAATTTCAATATTGTTTACCGTTGGAGCAAGTGCCCTGATAGTGTTTTTCTCTGTATAACTGGTCGGTTCAGGTTTTTCTTCGTTTATGGTTCAAGTTAGCTTTTATTCCTCTTTTATGTATTTATAGATATAAGCATGGAAATAATTTATTCCTATAAATACATCTGTGTGAAGGGAAGAGCTTCTTTCTGTTTTATTTTTAAATTTTATGTTTTAACATTTTGAAATTTAATTTTATTTACTTTTTTATACAGCGGGTTATTATTAGTTATGTATTTTATGCATATACATGTATACAGGTCAATCTCAATCTCCCAACTCGTCCCACCACCACCACCCCATGGCTTCCCACACTTGGTGTCCATACGTTTGTTCTCTACCTCTGTGTCTCTATTTCTTCCCTGCAAACCAGTTCATCTGTACCATTTTTTAGGTTCCACATATATGCATTAATATACAATATTTGTTTTCCCCTTTCTGACTTACTTCATTCTGTATGACTGTCTCTAGATCCATCGATGTCTCTACAAATGACCCAGATTCATTCCTTTTTATGGCCGAGTAATATTCCATTTTATATATGTACCCCATCTTTATCCATTCATCTGTCTTTGGGCATTTAGTTTGCTTCCATTACCTGGCTATTGTAAATAGTGCTGCAATGAACATTGTGGTGAATGTGCCTTTTTGATTTATGGTTTTCTTTGGGTATATGCCCAGAAGTGGAATTGCTGGATCAGATGGTAATTCTATTTCTAGATTTTTTAAGGAAACTCCATAGTGTTCTCCATAGTGACTCTATCAATTTACATTCCCACCAATAGTGGAAGTGGGCTCCTTTTGTCCACACCCTCCCCAGAATTTGTTGTTTGTAGATTTTCTGATGATGCCGATTCTAACAGGTGTGAGGTGATACCTCATTGTAGTTTTGATTTGCATTTCTCTAATAATTAGTGCTCTTGAGCAGCTTCTCATGTGCGCCTTGGCCATCTCTGTGTCTTCTTTGAAGAAACGTCTCTTGAGATCTTCTGCCCATTTCCGTATTGGGAGGATCGTGGGATGGTCAGGCTGTGTGCTGACGCACGTGTCAGTGCCAGCGTAAGGGCCAGGAGTAGGGTACATCATAGGGTAACGTGTAGGGCTGGTGGTGGGTTTCCGTTCCGGGCTAGGGTTAGGGTTAGGGAACGGCAAGGTTTAGGGAACAGGTGAGCATAGGGACACGTGGGAGAGGCAGGCTACGTGCTGACAAACGTGTCAGTGCCAGCGTACGGGTCTGGAGTAAAGTATGGTGTAGGGCTAGTTGTGGGTTTCCATTCCGCGCTAGGGTTAGGGTTAGGGAACGGCAAGGCTTAGGGCACAGCTGAGGGTACAGAAACGTGGGAGGGTCAGGCTATGTGCTGACGCACGTTTCAGTGCCAGTGTACGGGCCAGGATTAGGGTACGGAGTAGGGTAAGGTGTAGGGCTGTTGGTGGGTTTCTGTTCCGGGTTAGGGTTAGGGAACGGCAAGGCTTAGGGCACAGGTAAGGGTACTGAAACGAGGGAGAGGCACGCTACGTGCTGACACACGGGTCAGTGCCAGCGTACGCGCCAGAATTAGGGTACGGCGTAGGGTAAGGTGTAGGGCTGGTGGTGGGTTTCTGTTCCAGGGTAGGGTTAGGGTTAGGGATCGGCAAGGCTTAGGGCACAGGTGAGGGTATGGAAACATGGGAGTGGCAGGCTACGTGCTTACACAAGGGTCAGTTCCAGTGTACGGCCCAGGAGTAGGGTACGGCGTAGGGTAAGGTGTAGGGCTGGTGGTGGGTTTCCGTTTCCGGCTAGGGTTAGGGTTAGGGAATGGCAAGGCTTAGGGCACAGGTGAGGGTACAGAAACGTGGGAGTGGCAGGCTACGTGCTGACGCAAGTGTCAGTGCCAGCGTACGGCCCAGGAATAGGGTATGGCGTAGGGTAAAGTGTAGGGATAGGGTTAGGGAACGGCAAGGCTTAGGGCACAGGTGAGGGTACGGAAACGTGGGAGGGTCAGGCTACATGCTGAAGCACGGGTCAGTGCCAGGGTGTGGACCAGGAGTAGGGTACGGCGTAGGGTAAGGTGTAAGACTGGTGGTGGGTGTCCATTCCGGGGTTTGATTAGGGTTAGGGAACGTCAAGTTTTAGGGCACAGGTGAGGGTACGGAAACGTGGGAGGGTCAGGCTACCTGCTGACGCATGGGTCAGTGCCAGCGTATGGGCCAGGAGTAGGGTACGGCGTAGGGTAAGGTGTAGGGCTGGTGGTGGGTTTCCGTTCTGGGCTAGGGTTAGGGTTAGGGAACGGCAAGGCTAAGGGCACAGGTGAGGGTACGGAAACTTGGGTGAGGCAGGCTACGTGCTGACGCACGGGTCAGTGCCAGCATACAGGCCAGGAGTAGGGTAAGGCATAGGGTATGGTGTAGGGCTGGTGGTGGGTTTCAGTTCAGGGCTAGGGTTAGGGTTAGTGAACGGCAAGGCTTAGGGCACAGGTGAGGGTACAGAAACGTGTTAGGTTCATGGTGCATGTTGATGCATGGAATAGTGTCATCGTACGCATTAGGATTAGGGTACGGTGTACAGTAAGGTGTACGGATGGCGGTAGGTTTACATTCCGGTGTAGGGTTAGGGATAGCGAATTGCAAGGTATAGGGCACAGGTGATGGTACGGAATTGTGTTAGGTTCAGGGTACGTGTTGACTCACGGGTTAGTGTGAGCGTACGCATGAGGATTAGGGTACCGCATAGAGTAAGGTGTAGGGTTGGTGGTAGGTTTCCGTTCCAGTCTAGGGTTATGTTTAGGGACTGGCAAAGTTTAGGGCACAGGTGAGGGTACGAAACGTGTTAGGGTCAGGGTACGTGTTGATGCACAGGTTAGTGTCAGCATACGAATTAGGATTAGGGTATGGCGTAAGGTAAGGTGTAGGGTTGGTGGTAGTTTTCCGTTCCGGGCTAGGGTTAAGGTAAGGGAACGGCAAGGTTTATGGCAGAGGTGAGGGTACGGAAACGTGTTAGGGTCAGGGTACGTGTTGACGTATGGATTAGGATTAGGGTACGGCTTAGGGTAAGGTGTAGGGCTGATGGTAGGTTTCTGTTCCGGGCTAAGGTTAAGGATAGGCAACGGCAAGGTTTGGGGCACAGCTGAGGGTACGGAAACGTGTTAGTGTCAGGGTACATGTTGACTCACCGGTTAGTGCCAGCGTACGGATTAGGATTAGTGTACCGCGTAGATAAGGTGCACGGTTGGTGGTAGGTTTCCGTTCCAGCCTATGGTTAGGGTTAGGGAAAGTCAAGGTTTCTATTTGTAGGTTTTTTAAGGAAACTCCATACTGTTCTCCATAGTGACTGTATCAATTTACATTCCCAACAATAGTGGAAGAGGGCTCCTTTTGTCCACACCCTCCCCAGAATTTGTTGTCTGTAGATTTTCTGATGATGCTGATTCTAACAGGTGTGAGGTGATACCTCATTGTAGTTTTGATTTGCATTTCTCTAATAATTAGTGCTCTTGAGCAGCTTTTCATGTGCGTCTTAGCCATCTCTGTGTCTTCTTTGAAGAAACGTCTCTTTAGATATTCTGCCCATGTTTGTATTGGGTTGTTTGTTTTTTTAATATTAAGCTGCAGGAGCTGTTTATATATATTGGAGATTAAACCTTTGTCCATTGATTCGTTTGCAACTATTTTCGCCCCTTCTGAGGGATGCCTTTTTCCATTCCCGTGTTTTTAACCAAAAAAGAAAGAAAGACAAAGAAGCAGAACACTAATGTGCGTAAAATATGGCTTTTGAAACGGTCGTTTTGAAATATGGACGTCCTTTGAATTTTTTGGTCGTTATGTGACCCCAGGATTTGTTTTCAGGGCAGGTGTCATTTACAGGCCTGCAATGATTTTGAATATCAACTGACCTTTAGCGCTGGGATTAAAGCTGCTGTTGTGTGAAACGGCCACAAGGTGGCAGCAGTTCTCTCTTTCAAATCAGGTTATTAGTGCAACAGAGCCTCAATGGAAGTCTTGTTCTAGATTGGAATTTAGAATGGAATGTGCCAGGAGAAAGCCCCTCAAGTTTGTCTCACTACTTCTTGTTCGTGTTTTTAATTTAATTTTTTATTTTTTATTACAGCAAGTTTGATTACAATGCTTGGCTTGTTGTAGGTGTGGAAGATGTGGTTCTTTTACACATATACAGACGTCTGTTCTTCCTGGGATCCTTTGCCCATGTACGTTAAGACAGAATGTTGAGTAGTCCTCTCTTTGTATTCCGTAGGTCTTAGGTGATTATATATGTCACCTGTGTTTGTATATGTCTGTTAACCCCAATATCGTAATGAAACCCATCCTCACACCTTTCCATTGGTGAACCATAAGTTTGTTTAATGAATCTGTGATTGCCCTTCTCCGTGGAAATATCTGCCCTGGTATCCATTTTTAGGTAACACCTATAAGTGATATGATACGATATGTGTCTTTCACTTTCTGACTTACTACAAGTCATGTGATAACCTCTAGGCTCATCTACGGTGCTGCAAATGGCATTGTGTCCTTTTTTTCCTTGGCTTCTATTCTGCTTTAGCGAGGTCCATTTTCAACACTGTGATTCCCTGAGGGTTGTGGATTAGCTGACGTGGGCAGCCTTATCCTGCCGGCCGGCCCTCCCCAGGTGTGCCTGGTTGAGGTCAATATAAACAGCGCTCCAGGCAGCAATAGCCCCTGAAGCTGTGCCTGCCTCCATATTCTTTGCCCCGTGAGCAGTCTCGGGGCTGTGCTGGTGGGAGGGAGTGAGGGGCCACAGCTTTGTTGGTGGCCCGGTGTGAGTGGAGTTCTGCTGGCCTTTCTGCAGGAGTTGCCAAGCTGCCACCTGTAAAGAAGAGGATGTGTCACCCATACCTCCCGCTGGAATTTCTCTCCGGACAGAGGTGAGGAAGGAAAAAATCAGTGGGGGCCGGGACAGGTGGGGTATCTCTGGCAGGACAATGGAAAGCTTCCGGAAGAGTGCCCTGGGCCAGGACCACCCTGGCTGGCCTGGAGGCACCAAGTTGGCCTGCGTTCTCTCGCTGTTGTGGCTCCACGGCCCTTCCTCTAGTCTTTCAAGCCCTTGTACATATTCAGGTGTTTTACCTGGGAAGGGTGGGAACAGTTCAGCAACAGCTGGCCTGGGGCTCAGCTCACCTTTGTTCAGAGATGCCTCGGCTCGGTCCCCCCGCTTTGCAATGAGGAAGCTCCTTGTGTGGGGTGTGGGTTGCTGGCTGTACGGGAGATGATTCCCCACCTCTGAACAATTTCAATATTGTTTACCGTTGGAGCAAGTGCCCTGATAGTGTTTTTCTCTGTATAACTGGTCGGTTCAGGTTTTTCTTCGTTTATGGTTCAAGTTAGCTTTTATTCCTCTTTTATGTATTTATAGATATAAGCATGGAAATAATTTATTCCTATAAATACATCTGTGTGAAGGGAAGAGCTTTTTTCTGTTTTATTTTTAAATTTTATATTTTAACATTTTGAAATTTAATTTTATTTACTTTTTTATACAGCGGGTTATTATTAGTTATGCATTTTATGCATATACATGTATACAGGTCAATCTCAATCTCCCAACTCGTCCCACCACCACCACCCCATGGCTTCCCACACTTGGTGTCCATACGTTTGTTCTCTACCTCTGTGTCTCTATTTCTTCCCTGCAAACCAGTTCATCTGTACCATTTTTTAGGTTCCACATATATGCATTAATATACAATATTTGTTTTCCCCTTTCTGACTTACTTCATTCTGTATGACTGTCTCTAGATCCATCGATGTCTCTACAAATGACCCAGATTCATTCCTTTTTATGGCCGAGTAATATTCCATTTTATATATGTACCCCATCTTTATCCATTCATCTGTCTTTGGGCATTTAGTTTGCTTCCATTACCTGGCTATTGTAAATAGTGCTGCAATGAACATTGTGGTGAATGTGCCTTTTTGATTTATGGTTTTCTTTGGGTATATGCCCAGAAGTGGAATTGCTGGATCAGATGGTAATTCTATTTCTAGATTTTTTAAGGAAACTCCATAGTGTTCTCCATAGTGACTCTATCAATTTACATTCCCACCAATAGTGGAAGAGGGCTCCTTTTGTCCACACCCTCCCCAGAATTTGTTGTTTGTAGATTTTCTGATGATGCCGATTCTAACAGGTGTGAGGTGATACCTCATTGTAGTTTTGATTTGCATTTCTCTAATAATTAGTGCTCTTGAGCAGCTTCTCATGTGCGCCTTGGCCATCTCTGTGTCTTCTTTGAAGAAACGTCTCTTGAGATCTTCTGCCCATTTCCGTATTGGGAGGATCGTGGGATGGTCAGGCTGTGTGCTGACGCACGTGTCAGTGCCAGCGTAAGGGCCAGGAGTAGGGTACATCATAGGGTAACGTGTAGGGCTGGTGGTGGGTTTCCGTTCCGGGCTAGGGTTAGGGTTAGGGAACGGCAAGGTTTAGGGAACAGGTGAGCATAGGGACACGTGGGAGAGGCAGGCTACGTGCTGACAAACGTGTCAGTGCCAGCGTACGGGTCTGGAGTAAAGTATGGTGTAGGGCTAGTTGTGGGTTTCCATTCCGCGCTAGGGTTAGGGTTAGGGAACGGCAAGGCTTAGGGCACAGCTGAGGGTACAGAAACGTGGGAGGGTCAGGCTATGTGCTGACGCACGTTTCAGTGCCAGTGTACGGGCCAGGATTAGGGTACGGAGTAGGGTAAGGTGTAGGGCTGTTGGTGGGTTTCTGTTCCGGGTTAGGGTTAGGGAACGGCAAGGCTTAGGGCACAGGTAAGGGTACTGAAACGAGGGAGAGGCACGCTACGTGCTGACACACGGGTCAGTGCCAGCGTACGCGCCAGAATTAGGGTACGGCGTAGGGTAAGGTGTAGGGCTGGTGGTGGGTTTCTGTTCCAGGGTAGGGTTAGGGTTAGGGATCGGCAAGGCTTAGGGCAAGGTGAGGGTATGGAAACATGGGAGTGGCAGGCTACGTGCTTACACAAGGGTCAGTTCCAGTGTACGGCCCAGGAGTAGGGTACGGCGTAGGGTAAGGTGTAGGGCTGGTGGTGGGTTTCCGTTTCCGGCTAGGGTTAGGGTTAGGGAATGGCAAGGCTTAGGGCACAGGTGAGGGTACAGAAACGTGGGAGTGGCAGGCTACGTGCTGACGCAAGTGTCAGTGCCAGCGTACGGCCCAGGAATAGGGTATGGCGTAGGGTAAAGTGTAGGGTTAGGGTTAGGGAACGGCAAGGCTTAGGGCACAGGTGAGGCTACGGAAACGTGGGAGGGTCAGGCTACATGCTGAAGCACGGGTCAGTGCCAGGGTGTGGACCAGGAGTAGGGTACGGCGTAGGGTAAGGTGTAAGACTGGTGGTGGGTGTCCATTCCGGGGTTTGATTAGGGTTAGGGAACGTCAAGTTTTAGGGCACAGGTGAGGGTACGGAAACGTGGGAGGGTCAGGCTACCTGCTGACGCATGGGTCAGTGCCAGCGTATGGGCCAGGAGTAGGGTACGGCGTAGGGTAAGGTGTAGGGCTGGTGGTGGGTTTCCGTTCTGGGCTAGGGTTAGGGTTAGGGAACGGCAAGGCTAAGGGCACAGGTGAGGGTACGGAAACTTGGGTGAGGCAGGCTACGTGCTGACGCACGGGTCAGTGCCAGCATACAGGCCAGGAGTAGGGTAAGGCATAGGGTATGGTGTAGGGCTGGTGGTGGGTTTCAGTTCAGGGCTAGGGTTAGGGTTAGTGAACGGCAAGGCTTAGGGCACAGGTGAGGGTACAGAAACGTGTTAGGTTCATGGTGCATGTTGATGCATGGAATAGTGTCATCGTACGCATTAGGATTAGGGTACGGCGTACAGTAAGGTGTACGGATGGCGGTAGGTTTACATTCCGGTGTAGGGTTAGGGATAGCGAATTGCAAGGTATAGGGCACAGGTGATGGTACGGAATTGTGTTAGGTTCAGGGTACGTGTTGACTCACGGGTTAGTGTGAGCGTACGCATGAGGATTAGGGTACCGCATAGAGTAAGGTGTAGGGTTGGTGGTAGGTTTCCGTTCCAGTCTAGGGTTATGTTTAGGGACTGGCAAAGTTTAGGGCACAGGTGAGGGTACGAAACGTGTTAGGGTCAGGGTACGTGTTGATGCACAGGTTAGTGTCAGCATACGAATTAGGATTAGGGTATGGCGTAAGGTAAGGTGTAGGGTTGGTGGTAGTTTTCCGTTCCGGGCTAGGGTTAAGGTAAGGGAACGGCAAGGTTTATGGCAGAGGTGAGGGTACGGAAACGTGTTAGGGTCAGGGTACGTGTTGACGTATGGATTAGGATTAGGGTACGGCTTAGGGTAAGGTGTAGGGCTGATGGTAGGTTTCTGTTCCGGGCTAAGGTTAAGGATAGGCAACGGCAAGGTTTGGGGCACAGCTGAGGGTACGGAAACGTGTTAGTGTCAGGGTACATGTTGACTCACCGGTTAGTGCCAGCGTACGGATTAGGATTAGTGTACCGCGTAGATAAGGTGCACGGTTGGTGGTAGGTTTCCGTTCCAGCCTATGGTTAGGGTTAGGGAAAGTCAAGGTTTCTATTTGTAGGTTTTTTAAGGAAACTCCATACTGTTCTCCATAGTGACTGTATCAATTTACATTCCCAACAATAGTGGAAGAGGGCTCCTTTTGTCCACACCCTCCCCAGAATTTGTTGTCTGTAGATTTTCTGATGATGCTGATTCTAACAGGTGTGAGGTGATACCTCATTGTAGTTTTGATTTGCATTTCTCTAATAATTAGTGCTCTTGAGCAGCTTTTCATGTGCGTCTTAGCCATCTCTGTGTCTTCTTTGAAGAAACGTCTCTTTAGATATTCTGCCCATGTTTGTATTGGGTTGTTTGTTTTTTTAATATTAAGCTGCAGGAGCTGTTTATATATATTGGAGATTAAACCTTTGTCCATTGATTCGTTTGCAACTATTTTCGCCCCTTCTGAGGGATGCCTTTTTCCATTCCCGTGTTTTTAACCAAAAAAGAAAGAAAGACAAAGAAGCAGAACACTAATGTGCGTAAAATATGGCTTTTGAAACGGTCGTTTTGAAATATGGACGTCCTTTGAATTTTTTGGTCGTTATGTGACCCCAGGATTTGTTTTCAGGGCAGGTGTCATTTACAGGCCTGCAATGATTTTGAATATCAACTGACCTTTAGCGCTGGGATTAAAGCTGCTGTTGTGTGAAACGGCCACAAGGTGGCAGCAGTTCTCTCTTTCAAATCAGGTTATTAGTGCAACAGAGCCTCAATGGAAGTCTTGTTCTAGATTGGAATTTAGAATGGAATGTGCCAGGAGAAAGCCCCTCAAGTTTGTCTCACTACTTCTTGTTCGTGTTTTTAATTTAATTTTTTATTTTTTATTACAGCAAGTTTGATTACAATGCTTGGCTTGTTGTAGGTGTGGAAGATGTGGTTCTTTTACACATATACAGATGTCTGTTCTTCCTGGGATCCTTTGCCCATGTACGTTAAGACAGAATGTTGAGTAGTCCTCTCTTTGTATTCCGTAGGTCTTAGGTGATTATATATGTCACCTGTGTTTGTATATGTCTGTTAACCCCAATATCGTAATGAAACCCATCCTCACACCTTTCCATTGGTGAACCATAAGTTTGTTTAATGAATCTGTGATTGCCCTTCTCCGTGGAAATATCTGCCCTGGTATCCATTTTTAGGTAACACCTATAAGTGATATGATACGATATGTGTCTTTCACTTTCTGACTTACTACAAGTCATGTGATAACCTCTAGGCTCATCTACGGTGCTGCAAATGGCATTGTGTCCTTTTTTTCCTTGGCTTCTATTCTGCTTTAGCGAGGTCCATTTTCAACACTGTGATTCCCTGAGGGTTGTGGATTAGCTGACGTGGGCAGCCTTATCCTGCCGGCCGGCCCTCCCCAGGTGTGCCTGGTTGAGGTCAATATAAACAGCGCTCCAGGCAGCAATAGCCCCTGAAGCTGTGCCTGCCTCCATATTCTTTGCCCCGTGAGCAGTCTCGGGGCTGTGCTGGTGGGAGGGAGTGAGGGGCCACAGCTTTGTTGGTGGCCCGGTGTGAGTGGAGTTCTGCTGGCCTTTCTGCAGGAGTTGCCAAGCTGCCACCTGTAAAGAAGAGGATGTGTCACCCATACCTCCCGCTGGAATTTCTCTCCGGACAGAGGTGAGGAAGGAAAAAATCAGTGGGGGCCGGGACAGGTGGGGTATCTCTGGCAGGACAATGGAAAGCTTCCGGAAGAGTGCCCTGGGCCAGGACCACCCTGGCTGGCCTGGAGGCACCAAGTTGGCCTGCGTTCTCTCGCTGTTGTGGCTCCACGGCCCTTCCTCTAGTCTTTCAAGCCCTTGTACATATTCAGGTGTTTTACCTGGGAAGGGTGGGAACAGTTCAGCAACAGCTGGCCTGGGGCTCAGCTCACCTTTGTTCAGAGATGCCTCGGCTCGGTCCCCCCGCTTTGCAATGAGGAAGCTCCTTGTGTGGGGTGTGGGTTGCTGGCTGTACGGGAGATGATTCCCCACCTCTGAACAATTTCAATATTGTTTACCGTTGGAGCAAGTGCCCTGATAGTGTTTTTCTCTGTATAACTGGTCGGTTCAGGTTTTTCTTCGTTTATGGTTCAAGTTAGCTTTTATTCCTCTTTTATGTATTTATAGATATAAGCATGGAAATAATTTATTCCTATAAATACATCTGTGTGAAGGGAAGAGCTTTTTTCTGTTTTATTTTTAAATTTTATATTTTAACATTTTGAAATTTAATTTTATTTACTTTTTTATACAGCGGGTTATTATTAGTTATGCATTTTATGCATATACATGTATACAGGTCAATCTCAATCTCCCAACTCGTCCCACCACCACCACCCCATGGCTTCCCACACTTGGTGTCCATACGTTTGTTCTCTACCTCTGTGTCTCTATTTCTTCCCTGCAAACCAGTTCATCTGTACCATTTTTTAGGTTCCACATATATGCATTAATATACAATATTTGTTTTCCCCTTTCTGACTTACTTCATTCTGTATGACTGTCTCTAGATCCATCGATGTCTCTACAAATGACCCAGATTCATTCCTTTTTATGGCCGAGTAATATTCCATTTTATATATGTACCCCATCTTTATCCATTCATCTGTCTTTGGGCGTTTAGTTTGCTTCCATTACCTGGCTATTGTAAATAGTGCTGCAATGAACATTGTGGTGAATGTGCCTTTTTGATTTATGGTTTTCTTTGGGTATATGCCCAGAAGTGGAATTGCTGGATCAGATGGTAATTCTATTTCTAGATTTTTTAAGGAAACTCCATAGTGTTCTCCATAGTGACTCTATCAATTTACATTCCCACCAATAGTGGAAGAGGGCTCCTTTTGTCCACACCCTCCCCAGAATTTGTTGTTTGTAGATTTTCTGATGATGCCGATTCTAACAGGTGTGAGGTGATACCTCATTGTAGTTTTGATTTGCATTTCTCTAATAATTAGTGCTCTTGAGCAGCTTCTCATGTGCGCCTTGGCCATCTCTGTGTCTTCTTTGAAGAAACGTCTCTTGAGATCTTCTGCCCATTTCTGTATTGGGAGGATCGTGGGATGGTCAGGCTGTGTGCTGACGCACGTGTCAGTGCCAGCGTAAGGGCCAGGAGTAGGGTACATCATAGGGTAACGTGTAGGGCTGGTGGTGGGTTTCCGTTCCGGGCTAGGGTTAGGGTTAGGGAACGGCAAGGTTTAGGGAACAGGTGAGCATAGGGACACGTGGGAGAGGCAGGCTACGTGCTGACAAACGTGTCAGTGCCAGCGTACGGGTCTGGAGTAAAGTATGGTGTAGGGCTAGTTGTGGGTTTCCATTCCGCGCTAGGGTTAGGGTTAGGGAACGGCAAGGCTTAGGGCACAGCTGAGGGTACAGAAACGTGGGAGGGTCAGGCTATGTGCTGACGCACGTTTCAGTGCCAGTGTACGGGCCAGGATTAGGGTACGGAGTAGGGTAAGGTGTAGGGCTGTTGGTGGGTTTCTGTTCCGGGTTAGGGTTAGGGAACGGCAAGGCTTAGGGCACAGGTAAGGGTACTGAAACGAGGGAGAGGCACGCTACGTGCTGACACACGGGTCAGTGCCAGCGTACGCGCCAGAATTAGGGTACGGCGTAGGGTAAGGTGTAGGGCTGGTGGTGGGTTTCTGTTCCAGGGTAGGGTTAGGGTTAGGGATCGGCAAGGCTTAGGGCACAGGTGAGGGTATGGAAACATGGGAGTGGCAGGCTACGTGCTTACACAAGGGTCAGTTCCAGTGTACGGCCCAGGAGTAGGGTACGGCGTAGGGTAAGGTGTAGGGCTGGTGGTGGGTTTCCGTTTCCGGCTAGGGTTAGGGTTAGGGAATGGCAAGGCTTAGGGCACAGGTGAGGGTACAGAAACGTGGGAGGGTCAGGCTACGTGCTGACGCAAGTGTCAGTGCCAGCGTACCGCCCAGGAATAGGGTATGGCGTAGGGTAAAGTGTAGGGTTAGGGTTAGGGAACGGCAAGGCTTAGGGCACAGGTGAGGGTACGGAAACGTGGGAGGGTCAGGCTACATGCTGAAGCACGGGTCAGTGCCAGGGTGTGGACCAGGAGTAGGGTACGGCGTAGGGTAAGGTGTAAGACTGGTGGTGGGTGTCCATTCCGGGGTTTGATTAGGGTTAGGGAACGTCAAGTTTTAGGGCACAGGTGAGGGTACGGAAACGTGGGAGGGTCAGGCTACCTGCTGACGCATGGGTCAGTGCCAGCGTATGGGCCAGGAGTAGGGTACGGCGTAGGGTAAGGTGTAGGGCTGGTGGTGGGTTTCCGTTCTGGGCTAGGGTTAGGGTTAGGGAACGGCAAGGCTAAGGGCACAGGTGAGGGTACGGAAACTTGGGTGAGGCAGGCTACGTGCTGACGCACGGGTCAGTGCCAGCATACAGGCCAGGAGTAGGGTAAGGCATAGGGTATGGTGTAGGGCTGGTGGTGGGTTTCAGTTCAGGGCTAGGGTTAGGGTTAGTGAACGGCAAGGCTTAGGGCACAGGTGAGGGTACAGAAACGTGTTAGGTTCATGGTGCATGTTGATGCATGGAATAGTGTCATCGTACGCATTAGGATTAGGGTACGGCGTACAGTAAGGTGTACGGATGGCGGTAGGTTTACATTCCGGTGTAGGGTTAGGGATAGCGAATTGCAAGGTATAGGGCACAGGTGATGGTACGGAATTGTGTTAGGTTCAGGGTACGTGTTGACTCACGGGTTAGTGTGAGCGTACGCATGAGGATTAGGGTACCGCTTAGAGTAAGGTGTAGGGTTGGTGGTAGGTTTCCGTTCCAGTCTAGGGTTATGTTTAGGGACTGGCAAAGTTTAGGGCACAGGTGAGGGTACGAAACGTGTTAGGGTCAGGGTACGTGTTGATGCACAGGTTAGTGTCAGCATACGAATTAGGATTAGGGTATGGCGTAAGGTAAGGTGTAGGGTTGGTGGTAGTTTTCCGTTCCGGGCTAGGGTTAAGGTAAGGGAACGGCAAGGTTTATGGCAGAGGTGAGGGTACGGAAACGTGTTAGGGTCAGGGTACGTGTTGACGTATGGATTAGGATTAGGGTACGGCTTAGGGTAAGGTGTAGGGCTGATGGTAGGTTTCTGTTCCGGGCTAAGGTTAAGGATAGGCAACGGCAAGGTTTGGGGCACAGCTGAGGGTACAGAAACGTGTTAGTGTCAGGGTACATGTTGACTCACCGGTTAGTGCCAGCGTACGGATTAGGATTAGTGTACCGCGTAGATAAGGTGCACGGTTGGTGGTAGGTTTCCGTTCCAGCCTATGGTTAGGGTTAGGGAAAGTCAAGGTTTCTATTTGTAGGTTTTTTAAGGAAACTCCATACTGTTCTCCATAGTGACTGTATCAATTTACATTCCCAACAATAGTGGAAGAGGGCTCCTTTTGTCCACACCCTCCCCAGAATTTGTTGTCTGTAGATTTTCTGATGATGCTGATTCTAACAGGTGTGAGGTGATACCTCATTGTAGTTTTGATTTGCATTTCTCTAATAATTAGTGCTCTTGAGCAGCTTTTCATGTGCGTCTTAGCCATCTCTGTGTCTTCTTTGAAGAAACGTCTCTTTAGATATTCTGCCCATGTTTGTATTGGGTTGTTTGTTTTTTTAATATTAAGCTGCAGGAGCTGTTTATATATATTGGAGATTAAACCTTTGTCCATTGATTCGTTTGCAACTATTTTCGCCCCTTCTGAGGGATGCCTTTTTCCATTCCCGTGTTTTTAACCAAAAAAGAAAGAAAGACAAAGAAGCAGAACACTAATGTGCGTAAAATATGGCTTTTGAAACGGTCGTTTTGAAATATGGACGTCCTTTGAATTTTTTGGTCGTTATGTGACCCCAGGATTTGTTTTCAGGGCAGGTGTCATTTACAGGCCTGCAATGATTTTGAATATCAACTGACCTTTAGCGCTGGGATTAAAGCTGCTGTTGTGTGAAACGGCCACAAGGTGGCAGCAGTTCTCTCTTTCAAATCAGGTTATTAGTGCAACAGAGCCTCAATGGAAGTCTTGTTCTAGATTGGAATTTAGAATGGAATGTGCCAGGAGAAAGCCCCTCAAGTTTGTCTCACTACTTCTTGTTCGTGTTTTTAATTTAATTTTTTATTTTTTATTACAGCAAGTTTGATTACAATGCTTGGCTTGTTGTAGGTGTGGAAGATGTGGTTCTTTTACACATATACAGATGTCTGTTCTTCCTGGGATCCTTTGCCCATGTACGTTAAGACAGAATGTTGAGTAGTCCTCTCTTTGTATTCCGTAGGTCTTAGGTGATTATATATGTCACCTGTGTTTGTATATGTCTGTTAACCCCAATATCGTAATGAAACCCATCCTCACACCTTTCCATTGGTGAACCATAAGTTTGTTTAATGAATCTGTGATTGCCCTTCTCCGTGGAAATATCTGCCCTGGTATCCATTTTTAGGTAACACCTATAAGTGATATGATACGATATGTGTCTTTCACTTTCTGACTTACTACAAGTCATGTGATAACCTCTAGGCTCATCTACGGTGCTGCAAATGGCATTGTGTCCTTTTTTTCCTTGGCTTCTATTCTGCTTTAGCGAGGTCCATTTTCAACACTGTGATTCCCTGAGGGTTGTGGATTAGCTGACGTGGGCAGCCTTATCCTGCCGGCCGGCCCTCCCCAGGTGTGCCTGGTTGAGGTCAATATAAACAGCGCTCCAGGCAGCAATAGCCCCTGAAGCTGTGCCTGCCTCCATATTCTTTGCCCCGTGAGCAGTCTCGGGGCTGTGCTGGTGGGAGGGAGTGAGGGGCCACAGCTTTGTTGGTGGCCCGGTGTGAGTGGAGTTCTGCTGGCCTTTCTGCAGGAGTTGCCAAGCTGCCACCTGTAAAGAAGAGGATGTGTCACCCATACCTCCCGCTGGAATTTCTCTCCGGACAGAGGTGAGGAAGGAAAAAATCAGTGGGGGCCGGGACAGGTGGGGTATCTCTGGCAGGACAATGGAAAGCTTCCGGAAGAGTGCCCTGGGCCAGGACCACCCTGGCTGGCCTGGAGGCACCAAGTTGGCCTGCGTTCTCTCGCTGTTGTGGCTCCACGGCCCTTCCTCTAGTCTTTCAAGCCCTTGTACATATTCAGGTGTTTTACCTGGGAAGGGTGGGAACAGTTCAGCAACAGCTGGCCTGGGGCTCAGCTCACCTTTGTTCAGAGATGCCTCGGCTCGGTCCCCCCGCTTTGCAATGAGGAAGCTCCTTGTGTGGGGTGTGGGTTGCTGGCTGTACGGGAGATGATTCCCCACCTCTGAACAATTTCAATATTGTTTACCGTTGGAGCAAGTGCCCTGATAGTGTTTTTCTCTGTATAACTGGTCGGTTCAGGTTTTTCTTCGTTTATGGTTCAAGTTAGCTTTTATTCCTCTTTTATGTATTTATAGATATAAGCATGGAAATAATTTATTCCTATAAATACATCTGTGTGAAGGGAAGAGCTTTTTTCTGTTTTATTTTTAAATTTTATATTTTAACATTTTGAAATTTAATTTTATTTACTTTTTTATACAGCGGGTTATTATTAGTTATGTATTTTATGCATATACATGTATACAGGTCAATCTCAATCTCCCAACTCGTCCCACCACCACCACCCCATGGCTTCCCACACTTGGTGTCCATACGTTTGTTCTCTACCTCTGTGTCTCTATTTCTTCCCTGCAAACCAGTTCATCTGTACCATTTTTTAGGTTCCACATATATGCATTAATATACAATATTTGTTTTCCCCTTTCTGACTTACTTCATTCTGTATGACTGTCTCTAGATCCATCGATGTCTCTACAAATGACCCAGATTCATTCCTTTTTATGGCCGAGTAATATTCCATTTTATATATGTACCCCATCTTTATCCATTCATCTGTCTTTGGGCATTTAGTTTGCTTCCATTACATGGCTATTGTAAATAGTGCTGCAATGAACATTGTGGTGAATGTGCCTTTTTGATTTATGGTTTTCTTTGGGTATATGCCCAGAAGTGGAATTGCTGGATCAGATGGTAATTCTATTTCTAGATTTTTTAAGGAAACTCCATAGTGTTCTCCATAGTGACTCTATCAATTTACATTCCCACCAATAGTGGAAGAGGGCTCCTTTTGTCCACACCCTCCCCAGAATTTGTTCTTTGTAGATTTTCTGATGATGCCGATTCTAACAGGTGTGAGGTGATACCTCATTGTAGTTTTGATTTGCATTTCTCTAATAATTAGTGCTCTTGAGCAGCTTCTCATGTGCGCCTTGGCCATCTCTGTGTCTTCTTTGAAGAAACGTCTCTTGAGATCTTCTGCCCATTTCTGTATTGGGAGGATCGTGGGATGGTCAGGCTGTGTGCTGACGCACGTGTCAGTGCCAGCGTAAGGGCCAGGAGTAGGGTACATCATAGGGTAACGTGTAGGGCTGGTGGTGGGTTTCCGTTCCGGGCTAGGGTTAGGGTTAGGGAACGGCAAGGTTTAGGGAACAGGTGAGCATAGGGACACGTGGGAGAGGCAGGCTACGTGCTGACAAACGTGTCAGTGCCAGCGTACGGGTCTGGAGTAAAGTATGGTGTAGGGCTAGTTGTGGGTTTCCATTCCACGCTAGGGTTAGGGTTAGGGAACGGCAAGGCTTAGGGCACAGCTGAGGGTACAGAAACGTGGGAGGGTCAGGCTATGTGCTGACGCACGTTTCAGTGCCAGTGTACGGGCCAGGATTAGGGTACGGAGTAGGGTAAGGTGTAGGGCTGTTGGTGGGTTTCTGTTCCGGGTTAGGGTTAGGGAACGGCAAGGCTTAGGGCACAGGTAAGGGTACTGAAACGAGGGAGAGGCACGCTACGTGCTGACACACGGGTCAGTGCCAGCGTACGCGCCAGAATTAGGGTACGGCGTAGGGTAAGGTGTAGGGCTGGTGGTGGGTTTCTGTTCCAGGGTAGGGTTAGGGTTAGGGATCGGCAAGGCTTAGGGCACAGGTGAGGGTATGGAAACATGGGAGTGGCAGGCTACGTGCTTACACAAGGGTCAGTTCCAGTGTACGGCCCAGGAGTAGGGTACGGCGTAGGGTAAGGTGTAGGGCTGGTGGTGGGTTTCCGTTTCCGGCTAGGGTTAGGGTTAGGGAATGGCAAGGCTTAGGGCACAGGTGAGGGTACAGAAACGTGGGAGGGTCAGGCTACGTGCTGACGCAAGTGTCAGTGCCAGCGTACGGCCCAGGAATAGGGTATGGCGTAGGGTAAAGTGTAGGGTTAGGGTTAGGGAACGGCAAGGCTTAGGGCACAGGTGAGGGTACGGAAACGTGGGAGGGTCAGGCTACATGCTGAAGCACGGGTCAGTGCCAGGGTGTGGACCAGGAGTAGGGTACGGCGTAGGGTAAGGTGTAAGACTGGTGGTGGGTGTCCATTCCGGGGTTTGATTAGGGTTAGGGAACGTCAAGTTTTAGGGCACAGGTGAGGGTACGGAAACGTGGGAGGGTCAGGCTACCTGCTGACGCATGGGTCAGTGCCAGCGTATGGGCCAGGAGTAGGGTACGGCGTAGGGTAAGGTGTAGGGCTGGTGGTGGGTTTCCGTTCTGGGCTAGGGTTAGGGTTAGGGAACGGCAAGGCTAAGGGCACAGGTGAGGGTACGGAAACTTGGGTGAGGCAGGCTACGTGCTGACGCACGGGTCAGTGCCAGCATACAGGCCAGGAGTAGGGTAAGGCATAGGGTATGGTGTAGGGCTGGTGGTGGGTTTCAGTTCAGGGCTAGGGTTAGGGTTAGTGAACGGCAAGGCTTAGGGCACAGGTGAGGGTACAGAAACGTGTTAGGTTCATGGTGCATGTTGATGCATGGAATAGTGTCATCGTACGCATTAGGATTAGGGTACGGCGTACAGTAAGGTGTACGGATGGCGGTAGGTTTACATTCCGGTGTAGGGTTAGGGATAGCGAATTGCAAGGTATAGGGCACAGGTGATGGTACGGAATTGTGTTAGGTTCAGGGTACGTGTTGACTCACGGGTTAGTGTGAGCGTACGCATGAGGATTAGGGTACCGCTTAGAGTAAGGTGTAGGGTTGGTGGTAGGTTTCCGTTCCAGTCTAGGGTTATGTTTAGGGACTGGCAAAGTTTAGGGCACAGGTGAGGGTACGAAACGTGTTAGGGTCAGGGTACGTGTTGATGCACAGGTTAGTGTCAGCATACGAATTAGGATTAGGGTATGGCGTAAGGTAAGGTGTAGGGTTGGTGGTAGTTTTCCGTTCCGGGCTAGGGTTAAGGTAAGGGAACGGCAAGGTTTATGGCAGAGGTGAGGGTACGGAAACGTGTTAGGGTCAGGGTACGTGTTGACGTATGGATTAGGATTAGGGTACGGCTTAGGGTAAGGTGTAGGGCTGATGGTAGGTTTCTGTTCCGGGCTAAGGTTAAGGATAGGCAACGGCAAGGTTTGGGGCACAGCTGAGGGTACGGAAACGTGTTAGTGTCAGGGTACATGTTGACTCACCGGTTAGTGCCAGCGTACGGATTAGGATTAGTGTACCGCGTAGATAAGGTGCACGGTTGGTGGTAGGTTTCCGTTCCAGCCTATGGTTAGGGTTAGGGAAAGTCAAGGTTTCTATTTGTAGGTTTTTTAAGGAAACTCCATACTGTTCTCCATAGTGACTGTATCAATTTACATTCCCAACAATAGTGGAAGAGGGCTCCTTTTGTCCACACCCTCCCCAGAATTTGTTGTCTGTAGATTTTCTGATGATGCTGATTCTAACAGGTGTGAGGTGATACCTCATTGTAGTTTTGATTTGCATTTCTCTAATAATTAGTGCTCTTGAGCAGCTTTTCATGTGCGTCTTAGCCATCTCTGTGTCTTCTTTGAAGAAACGTCTCTTTAGATATTCTGCCCATGTTTGTATTGGGTTGTTTGTTTTTTTAATATTAAGCTGCAGGAGCTGTTTATATATATTGGAGATTAAACCTTTGTCCATTGATTCGTTTGCAACTATTTTCGCCCCTTCTGAGGGATGCCTTTTTCCATTCCCGTGTTTTTAACCAAAAAAGAAAGAAAGACAAAGAAGCAGAACACTAATGTGCGTAAAATATGGCTTTTGAAACGGTCGTTTTGAAATATGGACGTCCTTTGAATTTTTTGGTCGTTATGTGACCCCAGGATTTGTTTTCAGGGCAGGTGTCATTTACAGGCCTGCAATGATTTTGAATATCAACTGACCTTTAGCGCTGGGATTAAAGCTGCTGTTGTGTGAAACGGCCACAAGGTGGCAGCAGTTCTCTCTTTCAAATCAGGTTATTAGTGCAACAGAGCCTCAATGGAAGTCTTGTTCTAGATTGGAATTTAGAATGGAATGTGCCAGGAGAAAGCCCCTCAAGTTTGTCTCACTACTTCTTGTTCGTGTTTTTAATTTAATTTTTTATTTTTTATTACAGCAAGTTTGATTACAATGCTTGGCTTGTTGTAGGTGTGGAAGATGTGGTTCTTTTACACATATACAGATGTCTGTTCTTCCTGGGATCCTTTGCCCATGTACGTTAAGACAGAATGTTGAGTAGTCCTCTCTTTGTATTCCGTAGGTCTTAGGTGATTATATATGTCACCTGTGTTTGTATATGTCTGTTAACCCCAATATCGTAATGAAACCCATCCTCACACCTTTCCATTGGTGAACCATAAGTTTGTTTAATGAATCTGTGATTGCCCTTCTCCGTGGAAATATCTGCCCTGGTATCCATTTTTAGGTAACACCTATAAGTGATATGATACGATATGTGTCTTTCACTTTCTGACTTACTACAAGTCATGTGATAACCTCTAGGCTCATCTACGGTGCTGCAAATGGCATTGTGTCCTTTTTTTCCTTGGCTTCTATTCTGCTTTAGCGAGGTCCATTTTCAACACTGTGATTCCCTGAGGGTTGTGGATTAGCTGACGTGGGCAGCCTTATCCTGCCGGCCGGCCCTCCCCAGGTGTGCCTGGTTGAGGTCAATATAAACAGCGCTCCAGGCAGCAATAGCCCCTGAAGCTGTGCCTGCCTCCATATTCTTTGCCCCGTGAGCAGTCTCGGGGCTGTGCTGGTGGGAGGGAGTGAGGGGCCACAGCTTTGTTGGTGGCCCGGTGTGAGTGGAGTTCTGCTGGCCTTTCTGCAGGAGTTGCCAAGCTGCCACCTGTAAAGAAGAGGATGTGTCACCCATACCTCCCGCTGGAATTTCTCTCCGGACAGAGGTGAGGAAGGAAAAAATCAGTGGGGGCCGGGACAGGTGGGGTATCTCTGGCAGGACAATGGAAAGCTTCCGGAAGAGTGCCCTGGGCCAGGACCACCCTGGCTGGCCTGGAGGCACCAAGTTGGCCTGCGTTCTCTCGCTGTTGTGGCTCCACGGCCCTTCCTCTAGTCTTTCAAGCCCTTGTACATATTCAGGTGTTTTACCTGGGAAGGGTGGGAACAGTTCAGCAACAGCTGGCCTGGGGCTCAGCTCACCTTTGTTCAGAGATGCCTCGGCTCGGTCCCCCCGCTTTGCAATGAGGAAGCTCCTTGTGTGGGGTGTGGGTTGCTGGCTGTACGGGAGATGATTCCCCACCTCTGAACAATTTCAATATTGTTTACCGTTGGAGCAAGTGCCCTGATAGTGTTTTTCTCTGTATAACTGGTCGGTTCAGGTTTTTCTTCGTTTATGGTTCAAGTTAGCTTTTATTCCTCTTTTATGTATTTATAGATATAAGCATGGAAATAATTTATTCCTATAAATACATCTGTGTGAAGGGAAGAGCTTTTTTCTGTTTTATTTTTAAATTTTATATTTTAACATTTTGAAATTTAATTTTATTTACTTTTTTATACAGCGGGTTATTATTAGTTATGCATTTTATGCATATACATGTATACAGGTCAATCTCAATCTCCCAACTCGTCCCACCACCACCACCCCATGGCTTCCCACACTTGGTGTCCATACGTTTGTTCTCTACCTCTGTGTCTCTATTTCTTCCCTGCAAACCAGTTCATCTGTACCATTTTTTAGGTTCCACATATATGCATTAATATACAATATTTGTTTTCCCCTTTCTGACTTACTTCATTCTGTATGACTGTCTCTAGATCCATCGATGTCTCTACAAATGACCCAGATTCATTCCTTTTTATGGCCGAGTAATATTCCATTTTATATATGTACCCCATCTTTATCCATTCATCTGTCTTTGGGCGTTTAGTTTGCTTCCATTACCTGGCTATTGTAAATAGTGCTGCAATGAACATTGTGGTGAATGTGCCTTTTTGATTTATGGTTTTCTTTGGGTATATGCCCAGAAGTGGAATTGCTGGATCAGATGGTAATTCTATTTCTAGATTTTTTAAGGAAACTCCATAGTGTTCTCCATAGTGACTCTATCAATTTACATTCCCACCAATAGTGGAAGAGGGCTCCTTTTGTCCACACCCTCCCCAGAATTTGTTGTTTGTAGATTTTCTGATGATGCCGATTCTAACAGGTGTGAGGTGATACCTCATTGTAGTTTTGATTTGCATTTCTCTAATAATTAGTGCTCTTGAGCAGCTTCTCATGTGCGCCTTGGCCATCTCTGTGTCTTCTTTGAAGAAACGTCTCTTGAGATCTTCTGCCCATTTCTGTATTGGGAGGATCGTGGGATGGTCAGGCTGTGTGCTGACGCACGTGTCAGTGCCAGCGTAAGGGCCAGGAGTAGGGTACATCATAGGGTAACGTGTAGGGCTGGTGGTGGGTTTCCGTTCCGGGCTAGGGTTAGGGTTAGGGAACGGCAAGGTTTAGGGAACAGGTGAGCATAGGGACACGTGGGAGAGGCAGGCTACGTGCTGACAAACGTGTCAGTGCCAGCGTACGGGTCTGGAGTAAAGTATGGTGTAGGGCTAGTTGTGGGTTTCCATTCCGCGCTAGGGTTAGGGTTAGGGAACGGCAAGGCTTAGGGCACAGCTGAGGGTACAGAAACGTGGGAGGGTCAGGCTATGTGCTGACGCACGTTTCAGTGCCAGTGTACGGGCCAGGATTAGGGTACGGAGTAGGGTAAGGTGTAGGGCTGTTGGTGGGTTTCTGTTCCAGGTTAGGGTTAGGGAACGGCAAGGCTTAGGGCACAGGTAAGGGTACTGAAACGAGGGAGAGGCACGCTACGTGCTGACACACGGGTCAGTGCCAGCGTATGCGCCAGAATTAGGGTACGGCATAGGGTAAGGTGTAGGGCTGGTGGTGGGTTTCTGTTCCAGGGTAGGGTTAGGGTTAGGGATCGGCAAGGCTTAGGGCACAGGTGAGGGTATGGAAACATGGGAGTGGCAGGCTACGTGCTTACACAAGGGTCAGTTCCAGTGTACGGCCCAGGAGTAGGGTACGGCGTAGGGTAAGGTGTAGGGCTGGTGGTGGGTTTCCGTTTCCGGCTAGGGTTAGGGTTAGGGAATGGCAAGGCTTAGGGCACAGGTGAGGGTACAGAAACGTGGGAGGGTCAGGCTACGTGCTGACGCAAGTGTCAGTGCCAGCGTACGGCCCAGGAATAGGGTATGGCGTAGGGTAAAGTGTAGGGTTAGGGTTAGGGAACGGCAAGGCTTAGGGCACAGGTGAGGGTACGGAAACGTGGGAGGGTCAGGCTACATGCTGAAGCACGGGTCAGTGCCAGGGTGTGGACCAGGAGTAGGGTACGGCGTAGGGTAAGGTGTAAGACTGGTGGTGGGTGTCCATTCCGGGGTTTGATTAGGGTTAGGGAACGTCAAGTTTTAGGGCACAGGTGAGGGTACGGAAACGTGGGAGGGTCAGGCTACCTGCTGACGCATGGGTCAGTGCCAGCGTATGGGCCAGGAGTAGGGTACGGCGTAGGGTAAGGTGTAGGGCTGGTGGTGGGTTTCCGTTCTGGGCTAGGGTTAGGGTTAGGGAACGGCAAGGCTAAGGGCACAGGTGAGGGTACGGAAACTTGGGTGAGGCAGGCTACGTGCTGACGCACGGGTCAGTGCCAGCATACAGGCCAGGAGTAGGGTAAGGCATAGGGTATGGTGTAGGGCTGGTGGTGGGTTTCAGTTCAGGGCTAGGGTTAGGGTTAGTGAACGGCAAGGCTTAGGGCACAGGTGAGGGTACAGAAACGTGTTAGGTTCATGGTGCATGTTGATGCATGGAATAGTGTCATCGTACGCATTAGGATTAGGGTACGGCGTACAGTAAGGTGTACGGATGGCGGTAGGTTTACATTCCGGTGTAGGGTTAGGGATAGCGAATTGCAAGGTATAGGGCACAGGTGATGGTACGGAATTGTGTTAGGTTCAGGGTACGTGTTGACTCACGGGTTAGTGTGAGCGTACGCATGAGGATTAGGGTACCGCATAGAGTAAGGTGTAGGGTTGGTGGTAGGTTTCCGTTCCAGTCTAGGGTTATGTTTAGGGACTGGCAAAGTTTAGGGCACAGGTGAGGGTACGAAACGTGTTAGGGTCAGGGTACGTGTTGATGCACAGGTTAGTGTCAGCATACGAATTAGGATTAGGGTATGGCGTAAGGTAAGGTGTAGGGTTGGTGGTAGTTTTCCGTTCCGGGCTAGGGTTAAGGTAAGGGAACGGCAAGGTTTATGGCAGAGGTGAGGGTACGGAAACGTGTTAGGGTCAGGGTACGTGTTGACGTATGGATTAGGATTAGGGTACGGCTTAGGGTAAGGTGTAGGGCTGATGGTAGGTTTCTGTTCCGGGCTAAGGTTAAGGATAGGCAACGGCAAGGTTTGGGGCACAGCTGAGGGTACGGAAACGTGTTAGTGTCAGGGTACATGTTGACTCACCGGTTAGTGCCAGCGTACGGATTAGGATTAGTGTACCGCGTAGATAAGGTGCACGGTTGGTGGTAGGTTTCCGTTCCAGCCTATGGTTAGGGTTAGGGAAAGTCAAGGTTTCTATTTGTAGGTTTTTTAAGGAAACTCCATACTGTTCTCCATAGTGACTGTATCAATTTACATTCCCAACAATAGTGGAAGAGGGCTCCTTTTGTCCACACCCTCCCCAGAATTTGTTGTCTGTAGATTTTCTGATGATGCTGATTCTAACAGGTGTGAGGTGATACCTCATTGTAGTTTTGATTTGCATTTCTCTAATAATTAGTGCTCTTGAGCAGCTTTTCATGTGCGTCTTAGCCATCTCTGTGTCTTCTTTGAAGAAACGTCTCTTTAGATATTCTGCCCATGTTTGTATTGGGTTGTTTGTTTTTTTAATATTAAGCTGCAGGAGCTGTTTATATATATTGGAGATTAAACCTTTGTCCATTGATTCGTTTGCAACTATTTTCGCCCCTTCTGAGGGATGCCTTTTTCCATTCCCGTGTTTTTAACCAAAAAAGAAAGAAAGACAAAGAAGCAGAACACTAATGTGCGTAAAATATGGCTTTTGAAACGGTCGTTTTGAAATATGGACGTCCTTTGAATTTTTTGGTCGTTATGTGACCCCAGGATTTGTTTTCAGGGCAGGTGTCATTTACAGGCCTGCAATGATTTTGAATATCAACTGACCTTTAGCGCTGGGATTAAAGCTGCTGTTGTGTGAAACGGCCACAAGGTGGCAGCAGTTCTCTCTTTCAAATCAGGTTATTAGTGCAACAGAGCCTCAATGGAAGTCTTGTTCTAGATTGGAATTTAGAATGGAATGTGCCAGGAGAAAGCCCCTCAAGTTTGTCTCACTACTTCTTGTTCGTGTTTTTAATTTAATTTTTTATTTTTTATTACAGCAAGTTTGATTACAATGCTTGGCTTGTTGTAGGTGTGGAAGATGTGGTTCTTTTACACATATACAGATGTCTGTTCTTCCTGGGATCCTTTGCCCATGTACGTTAAGACAGAATGTTGAGTAGTCCTCTCTTTGTATTCCGTAGGTCTTAGGTGATTATATATGTCACCTGTGTTTGTATATGTCTGTTAACCCCAATATCGTAATGAAACCCATCCTCACACCTTTCCATTGGTGAACCATAAGTTTGTTTAATGAATCTGTGATTGCCCTTCTCCGTGGAAATATCTGCCCTGGTATCCATTTTTAGGTAACACCTATAAGTGATATGATACGATATGTGTCTTTCACTTTCTGACTTACTACAAGTCATGTGATAACCTCTAGGCTCATCTACGGTGCTGCAAATGGCATTGTGTCCTTTTTTTCCTTGGCTTCTATTCTGCTTTAGCGAGGTCCATTTTCAACACTGTGATTCCCTGAGGGTTGTGGATTAGCTGACGTGGGCAGCCTTATCCTGCCGGCCGGCCCTCCCCAGGTGTGCCTGGTTGAGGTCAATATAAACAGCGCTCCAGGCAGCAATAGCCCCTGAAGCTGTGCCTGCCTCCATATTCTTTGCCCCGTGAGCAGTCTCGGGGCTGTGCTGGTGGGAGGGAGTGAGGGGCCACAGCTTTGTTGGTGGCCCGGTGTGAGTGGAGTTCTTCTGGCCTTTCTGCAGGAGTTGCCAAGCTGCCACCTGTAAAGAAGAGGATGTGTCACCCATACCTCCCGCTGGAATTTCTCTCCGGACAGAGGTGAGGAAGGAAAAAATCAGTGGGGGCCGGGACAGGTGGGGTGTCTCTGGCAGGACAATGGAAAGCTTCCGGAAGAGTGCCCTGGGCCAGGACCACCCTGGCTGGCCTGGAGGCACCAAGTTGGCCTGCGTTCTCTCGCTGTTGTGGCTCCACGGCCCTTCCTCTAGTCTTTCAAGCCCTTGTACATATTCAGGTGTTTTACCTGGGAAGGGTGGGAACAGTTCAGCAACAGCTGGCCTGGGGCTCAGCTCACCTTTGTTCAGAGATGCCTCGGCTCGGTCCCCCCGCTTTGCAATGAGGAAGCTCCTTGTGTGGGGTGTGGGTTGCTGGCTGTACGGGAGATGATTCCCCACCTCTGAACAATTTCAATATTGTTTACCGTTGGAGCAAGTGCCCTGATAGTGTTTTTCTCTGTATAACTGGTCGGTTCAGGTTTTTCTTCGTTTATGGTTCAAGTTAGCTTTTATTCCTCTTTTATGTATTTATAGATATAAGCATGAAAATAATTTATTCCTATAAATACATCTGTGTGAAGGGAAGAGCTTTTTTCTGTTTTATTTTTAAATTTTATATTTTAACATTTTGAAATTTAATTTTATTTACTTTTTTATACAGCGGGTTATTATTAGTTATGCATTTTATGCATATACATGTATACAGGTCAATCTCAATCTCCCAACTCGTCCCACCACCACCACCCCATGGCTTCCCACACTTGGTGTCCATACGTTTGTTCTCTACCTCTGTGTCTCTATTTCTTCCCTGCAAACCAGTTCATCTGTACCATTTTTTAGGTTCCACATATATGCATTAATATACAATATTTGTTTTCCCCTTTCTGACTTACTTCATTCTGTATGACTGTCTCTAGATCCATCGATGTCTCTACAAATGACCCAGATTCATTCCTTTTTATGGCCGAGTAATATTCCATTTTATATATGTACCCCATCTTTATCCATTCATCTGTCTTTGGGCATTTAGTTTGCTTCCATTACCTGGCTATTGTAAATAGTGCTGCAATGAACATTGTGGTGAATGTGCCTTTTTGATTTATGGTTTTCTTTGGGTATATGCCCAGAAGTGGAATTGCTGGATCAGATGGTAATTCTATTTCTAGATTTTTTAAGGAAACTCCATAGTGTTCTCCATAGTGACTCTATCAATTTACATTCCCACCAATAGTGGAAGAGGGCTCCTTTTGTCCACACCCTCCCCAGAATTTGTTGTTTGTAGATTTTCTGATGATGCCGATTCTAACAGGTGTGAGGTGATACCTCATTGTAGTTTTGATTTGCATTTCTCTAATAATTAGTGCTCTTGAGCAGCTTCTCATGTGCGCCTTGGTCATCTCTGTGTCTTCTTTGAAGAAACGTCTCTTGAGATCTTCTGCCCATTTCTGTATTGGGAGGATCGTGGGATGGTCAGGCTGTGTGCTGACGCACGTGTCAGTGCCAGCGTAAGGGCCAGGAGTAGGGTACATCATAGGGTAACGTGTAGGGCTGGTGGTGGGTTTCCGTTCCGGGCTAGGGTTAGGGTTAGGGAACGGCAAGGTTTAGGGAACAGGTGAGCATAGGGACACGTGGGAGAGGCAGGCTACGTGCTGACAAACGTGTCAGTGCCAGCGTACGGGTCTGGAGTAAAGTATGGTGTAGGGCTAGTTGTGGGTTTCCATTCCGCGCTAGGGTTAGGGTTAGGGAACGGCAAGGCTTAGGGCACAGCTGAGGGTACAGAAACGTGGGAGGGTCAGGCTATGTGCTGACGCACGTTTCAGTGCCAGTGTACGGGCCAGGATTAGGGTACGGAGTAGGGTAAGGTGTAGGGCTGTTGGTGGGTTTCTGTTCCGGGTTAGGGTTAGGGAACGGCAAGGCTTAGGGCACAGGTAAGGGTACTGAAACGAGGGAGAGGCACGCTACGTGCTGACACACGGGTCAGTGCCAGCGTACGCGCCAGAATTAGGGTACGGCGTAGGGTAAGGTGTAGGGCTGGTGGTGGGTTTCTGTTCCAGGGTAGGGTTAGGGTTAGGGATCGGCAAGGCTTAGGGCACAGGTGAGGGTATGGAAACATGGGAGTGGCAGGCTACGTGCTTACACAAGGGTCAGTTCCAGTGTACGGCCCAGGAGTAGGGTACGGCGTAGGGTAAGGTGTAGGGCTGGTGGTGGGTTTCCGTTTCCGGCTAGGGTTAGGGTTAGGGAATGGCAAGGCTTAGGGCACAGGTGAGGGTACAGAAACGTGGGAGGGTCAGGCTACGTGCTGACGCAAGTGTCAGTGCCAGCGTACGGCCCAGGAATAGGGTATGGCGTAGGGTAAAGTGTAGGGTTAGGGTTAGGGAACGGCAAGGCTTAGGGCACAGGTGAGGGTACGGAAACGTGGGAGGGTCAGGCTACATGCTGAAGCACGGGTCAGTGCCAGGGTGTGGACCAGGAGTAGGGTACGGCGTAGGGTAAGGTGTAAGACTGGTGGTGGGTGTCCATTCCGGGGTTTGATTAGGGTTAGGGAACGTCAAGTTTTAGGGCACAGGTGAGGGTACGGAAACGTGGGAGGGTCAGGCTACCTGCTGACGCATGGGTCAGTGCCAGCGTATGGGCCAGGAGTAGGGTACGGCGTAGGGTAAGGTGTAGGGCTGGTGGTGGGTTTCCGTTCTGGGCTAGGGTTAGGGTTAGGGAACGGCAAGGCTAAGGGCACAGGTGAGGGTACGGAAACTTGGGTGAGGCAGGCTACGTGCTGACGCACGGGTCAGTGCCAGCATACAGGCCAGGAGTAGGGTAAGGCATAGGGTATGGTGTAGGGCTGGTGGTGGGTTTCAGTTCAGGGCTAGGGTTAGGGTTAGTGAACGGCAAGGCTTAGGGCACAGGTGAGGGTACAGAAACGTGTTAGGTTCATGGTGCATGTTGATGCATGGAATAGTGTCATCGTACGCATTAGGATTAGGGTACGGCGTACAGTAAGGTGTACGGATGGCGGTAGGTTTACATTCCGGTGTAGGGTTAGGGATAGCGAATTGCAAGGTATAGGGCACAGGTGATGGTACGGAATTGTGTTAGGTTCAGGGTACGTGTTGACTCACGGGTTAGTGTGAGCGTACGCATGAGGATTAGGGTACCGCATAGAGTAAGGTGTAGGGTTGGTGGTAGGTTTCCGTTCCAGTCTAGGGTTATGTTTAGGGACTGGCAAAGTTTAGGGCACAGGTGAGGGTACGAAACGTGTTAGGGTCAGGGTACGTGTTGATGCACAGGTTAGTGTCAGCATACGAATTAGGATTAGGGTATGGCGTAAGGTAAGGTGTAGGGTTGGTGGTAGTTTTCCGTTCCGGGCTAGGGTTAAGGTAAGGGAACGGCAAGGTTTATGGCAGAGGTGAGGGTACGGAAACGTGTTAGGGTCAGGGTACGTGTTGACGTATGGATTAGGATTAGGGTACGGCTTAGGGTAAGGTGTAGGGCTGATGGTAGGTTTCTGTTCCGGGCTAAGGTTAAGGATAGGCAACGGCAAGGTTTGGGGCACAGCTGAGGGTACGGAAACGTGTTAGTGTCAGGGTACATGTTGACTCACCGGTTAGTGCCAGCGTACGGATTAGGATTAGTGTACCGCGTAGATAAGGTGCACGGTTGGTGGTAGGTTTCCGTTCCAGCCTATGGTTAGGGTTAGGGAAAGTCAAGGTTTCTATTTGTAGGTTTTTTAAGGAAACTCCATACTGTTCTCCATAGTGACTGTATCAATTTACATTCCCAACAATAGTGGAAGAGGGCTCCTTTTGTCCACACCCTCCCCAGAATTTGTTGTCTGTAGATTTTCTGATGATGCTGATTCTAACAGGTGTGAGGTGATACCTCATTGTAGTTTTGATTTGCATTTCTCTAATAATTAGTGCTCTTGAGCAGCTTTTCATGTGCGTCTTAGCCATCTCTGTGTCTTCTTTGAAGAAACGTCTCTTTAGATATTCTGCCCATGTTTGTATTGGGTTGTTTGTTTTTTTAATATTAAGCTGCAGGAGCTGTTTATATATATTGGAGATTAAACCTTTGTCCATTGATTCGTTTGCAACTATTTTCGCCCCTTCTGAGGGATGCCTTTTTCCATTCCCGTGTTTTTAACCAAAAAAGAAAGAAAGACAAAGAAGCAGAACACTAATGTGCGTAAAATATGGCTTTTGAAACGGTCGTTTTGAAATATGGACGTCCTTTGAATTTTTTGGTCGTTATGTGACCCCAGGATTTGTTTTCAGGGCAGGTGTCATTTACAGGCCTGCAATGATTTTGAATATCAACTGACCTTTAGCGCTGGGATTAAAGCTGCTGTTGTGTGAAACGGCCACAAGGTGGCAGCAGTTCTCTCTTTCAAATCAGGTTATTAGTGCAACAGAGCCTCAATGGAAGTCTTGTTCTAGATTGGAATTTAGAATGGAATGTGCCAGGAGAAAGCCCCTCAAGTTTGTCTCACTACTTCTTGTTCGTGTTTTTAATTTAATTTTTTATTTTTTATTACAGCAAGTTTGATTACAATGCTTGGCTTGTTGTAGGTGTGGAAGATGTGGTTCTTTTACACATATACAGATGTCTGTTCTTCCTGGGATCCTTTGCCCATGTACGTTAAGACAGAATGTTGAGTAGTCCTCTCTTTGTATTCCGTAGGTCTTAGGTGATTATATATGTCACCTGTGTTTGTATATGTCTGTTAACCCCAATATCGTAATGAAACCCATCCTCACACCTTTCCATTGGTGAACCATAAGTTTGTTTAATGAATCTGTGATTGCCCTTCTCCGTGGAAATATCTGCCCTGGTATCCATTTTTAGGTAACACCTATAAGTGATATGATACGATATGTGTCTTTCACTTTCTGACTTACTACAAGTCATGTGATAACCTCTAGGCTCATCTACGGTGCTGCAAATGGCATTGTGTCCTTTTTTTCCTTGGCTTCTATTCTGCTTTAGCGAGGTCCATTTTCAACACTGTGATTCCCTGAGGGTTGTGGATTAGCTGACGTGGGCAGCCTTATCCTGCCGGCCGGCCCTCCCCAGGTGTGCCTGGTTGAGGTCAATATAAACAGCGCTCCAGGCAGCAATAGCCCCTGAAGCTGTGCCTGCCTCCATATTCTTTGCCCCGTGAGCAGTCTCGGGGCTGTGCTGGTGGGAGGGAGTGAGGGGCCACAGCTTTGTTGGTGGCCCGGTGTGAGTGGAGTTCTGCTGGCCTTTCTGCAGGAGTTGCCAAGCTGCCACCTGTAAAGAAGAGGATGTGTCACCCATACCTCCCGCTGGAATTTCTCTCCGGACAGAGGTGAGGAAGGAAAAAATCAGTGGGGGCCGGGACAGGTGGGGTATCTCTGGCAGGACAATGGAAAGCTTCCGGAAGAGTGCCCTGGGCCAGGACCACCCTGGCTGGCCTGGAGGCACCAAGTTGGCCTGCGTTCTCTCGCTGTTGTGGCTCCACGGCCCTTCCTCTAGTCTTTCAAGCCCTTGTACATATTCAGGTGTTTTACCTGGGAAGGGTGGGAACAGTTCAGCAACAGCTGGCCTGGGGCTCAGCTCACCTTTGTTCAGAGATGCCTCGGCTCGGTCCCCCCGCTTTGCAATGAGGAAGCTCCTTGTGTGGGGTGTGGGTTGCTGGCTGTACGGGAGATGATTCCCCACCTCTGAACAATTTCAATATTGTTTACCGTTGGAGCAAGTGCCCTGATAGTGTTTTTCTCTGTATAACTGGTCGGTTCAGGTTTTTCTTCGTTTATGGTTCAAGTTAGCTTTTATTCCTCTTTTATGTATTTATAGATATAAGCATGGAAATAATTTATTCCTATAAATACATCTGTGTGAAGGGAAGAGCTTTTTTCTGTTTTATTTTTAAATTTTATATTTTAACATTTTGAAATTTAATTTTATTTACTTTTTTATACAGCGGGTTATTATTAGTTATGCATTTTATGCATATACATGTATACAGGTCAATCTCAATCTCCCAACTCGTCCCACCACCACCACCCCATGGCTTCCCACACTTGGTGTCCATACGTTTGTTCTCTACCTCTGTGTCTCTATTTCTTCCCTGCAAACCAGTTCATCTGTACCATTTTTTAGGTTCCACATATATGCATTAATATACAATATTTGTTTTCCCCTTTCTGACTTACTTCATTCTGTATGACTGTCTCTAGATCCATCGATGTCTCTACAAATGACCCAGATTCATTCCTTTTTATGGCCGAGTAATATTCCATTTTATATATGTACCCCATCTTTATCCATTCATCTGTCTTTGGGCATTTAGTTTGCTTCCATTACCTGGCTATTGTAAATAGTGCTGCAATGAACATTGTGGTGAATGTGCCTTTTTGATTTATGGTTTTCTTTGGGTATATGCCCAGAAGTGGAATTGCTGGATCAGATGGTAATTCTATTTCTAGATTTTTTAAGGAAACTCCATAGTGTTCTCCATAGTGACTCTATCAATTTACATTCCCACCAATAGTGGAAGAGGGCTCCTTTTGTCCACACCCTCCCCAGAATTTGTTGTTTGTAGATTTTCTGATGATGCCGATTCTAACAGGTGTGAGGTGATACCTCATTGTAGTTTTGATTTGCATTTCTCTAATAATTAGTGCTCTTGAGCAGCTTCTCATGTGCGCCTTGGCCATCTCTGTGTCTTCTTTGAAGAAACGTCTCTTGAGATCTTCTGCCCATTTCTGTATTGGGAGGATCGTGGGATGGTCAGGCTGTGTGCTGACGCACGTGTCAGTGCCAGCGTAAGGGCCAGGAGTAGGGTACATCATAGGGTAACGTGTAGGGCTGGTGGTGGGTTTCCGTTCCGGGCTAGGGTTAGGGTTAGGGAACGGCAAGGTTTAGGGAACAGGTGAGCATAGGGACACGTGGGAGAGGCAGGCTACGTGCTGACAAACGTGTCAGTGCCAGCGTACGGGTCTGGAGTAAAGTATGGTGTAGGGCTAGTTGTGGGTTTCCATTCCGCGCTAGGGTTAGGGTTAGGGAACGGCAAGGCTTAGGGCACAGCTGAGGGTACAGAAACGTGGGAGGGTCAGGCTATGTGCTGACGCACGTTTCAGTGCCAGTGTACGGGCCAGGATTAGGGTACGGAGTAGGGTAAGGTGTAGGGCTGTTGGTGGGTTTCTGTTCCGGGTTAGGGTTAGGGAACGGCAAGGCTTAGGGCACAGGTAAGGGTACTGAAACGAGGGAGAGGCACGCTACGTGCTGACACACGGGTCAGTGCCAGCGTACGCGCCAGAATTAGGGTACGGCGTAGGGTAAGGTGTAGGGCTGGTGGTGGGTTTCTGTTCCAGGGTAGGGTTAGGGTTAGGGATCGGCAAGGCTTAGGGCACAGGTGAGGGTATGGAAACATGGGAGTGGCAGGCTACGTGCTTACACAAGGGTCAGTTCCAGTGTACGGCCCAGGAGTAGGGTACGGCGTAGGGTAAGGTGTAGGGCTGGTGGTGGGTTTCCGTTTCCGGCTAGGGTTAGGGTTAGGGAATGGCAAGGCTTAGGGCACAGGTGAGGGTACAGAAACGTGGGAGGGTCAGGCTACGTGCTGACGCAAGTGTCAGTGCCAGCGTACGGCCCAGGAATAGGGTATGGCGTAGGGTAAAGTGTAGGGTTAGGGTTAGGGAACGGCAAGGCTTAGGGCACAGGTGAGGGTACGGAAACGTGGGAGGGTCAGGCTACATGCTGAAGCACGGGTCAGTGCCAGGGTGTGGACCAGGAGTAGGGTACGGCGTAGGGTAAGGTGTAAGACTGGTGGTGGGTGTCCATTCCGGGGTTTGATTAGGGTTAGGGAACGTCAAGTTTTAGGGCACAGGTGAGGGTACGGAAACGTGGGAGGGTCAGGCTACCTGCTGACGCATGGGTCAGTGCCAGCGTATGGGCCAGGAGTAGGGTACGGCGTAGGGTAAGGTGTAGGGCTGGTGGTGGGTTTCCGTTCTGGGCTAGGGTTAGGGTTAGGGAACGGCAAGGCTAAGGGCACAGGTGAGGGTACGGAAACTTGGGTGAGGCAGGCTACGTGCTGACGCACGGGTCAGTGCCAGCATACAGGCCAGGAGTAGGGTAAGGCATAGGGTATGGTGTAGGGCTGGTGGTGGGTTTCAGTTCAGGGCTAGGGTTAGGGTTAGTGAACGGCAAGGCTTAGGGCACAGGTGAGGGTACAGAAACGTGTTAGGTTCATGGTGCATGTTGATGCATGGAATAGTGTCATCGTACGCATTAGGATTAGGGTACGGCGTACAGTAAGGTGTACGGATGGCGGTAGGTTTACATTCCGGTGTAGGGTTAGGGATAGCGAATTGCAAGGTATAGGGCACAGGTGATGGTACGGAATTGTGTTAGGTTCAGGGTACGTGTTGACTCACGGGTTAGTGTGAGCGTACGCATGAGGATTAGGGTACCGCTTAGAGTAAGGTGTAGGGTTGGTGGTAGGTTTCCGTTCCAGTCTAGGGTTATGTTTAGGGACTGGCAAAGTTTAGGGCACAGGTGAGGGTACGAAACGTGTTAGGGTCAGGGTACGTGTTGATGCACAGGTTAGTGTCAGCATACGAATTAGGATTAGGGTATGGCGTAAGGTAAGGTGTAGGGTTGGTGGTAGTTTTCCGTTCCGGGCTAGGGTTAAGGTAAGGGAACGGCAAGGTTTATGGCAGAGGTGAGGGTACGGAAACGTGTTAGGGTCAGGGTACGTGTTGACGTATGGATTAGGATTAGGGTACGGCTTAGGGTAAGGTGTAGGGCTGATGGTAGGTTTCTGTTCCGGGCTAAGGTTAAGGATAGGCAACGGCAAGGTTTGGGGCACAGCTGAGGGTACGGAAACGTGTTAGTGTCAGGGTACATGTTGACTCACCGGTTAGTGCCAGCGTACGGATTAGGATTAGTGTACCGCGTAGATAAGGTGCACGGTTGGTGGTAGGTTTCCGTTCCAGCCTATGGTTAGGGTTAGGGAAAGTCAAGGTTTCTATTTGTAGGTTTTTTAAGGAAACTCCATACTGTTCTCCATAGTGACTGTATCAATTTACATTCCCAACAATAGTGGAAGAGGGCTCCTTTTGTCCACACCCTCCCCAGAATTTGTTGTCTGTAGATTTTCTGATGATGCTGATTCTAACAGGTGTGAGGTGATACCTCATTGTAGTTTTGATTTGCATTTCTCTAATAATTAGTGCTCTTGAGCAGCTTTTCATGTGCGTCTTAGCCATCTCTGTGTCTTCTTTGAAGAAACGTCTCTTTAGATATTCTGCCCATGTTTGTATTGGGTTGTTTGTTTTTTTAATATTAAGCTGCAGGAGCTGTTTATATATATTGGAGATTAAACCTTTGTCCATTGATTCGTTTGCAACTATTTTCGCCCCTTCTGAGGGATGCCTTTTTCCATTCCCGTGTTTTTAACCAAAAAAGAAAGAAAGACAAAGAAGCAGAACACTAATGTGCGTAAAATATGGCTTTTGAAACGGTCGTTTTGAAATATGGACGTCCTTTGAATTTTTTGGTCGTTATGTGACCCCAGGATTTGTTTTCAGGGCAGGTGTCATTTACAGGCCTGCAATGATTTTGAATATCAACTGACCTTTAGCGCTGGGATTAAAGCTGCTGTTGTGTGAAACGGCCACAAGGTGGCAGCAGTTCTCTCTTTCAAATCAGGTTATTAGTGCAACAGAGCCTCAATGGAAGTCTTGTTCTAGATTGGAATTTAGAATGGAATGTGCCAGGAGAAAGCCCCTCAAGTTTGTCTCACTACTTCTTGTTCGTGTTTTTAATTTAATTTTTTATTTTTTATTACAGCAAGTTTGATTACAATGCTTGGCTTGTTGTAGGTGTGGAAGATGTGGTTCTTTTACACATATACAGATGTCTGTTCTTCCTGGGATCCTTTGCCCATGTACGTTAAGACAGAATGTTGAGTAGTCCTCTCTTTGTATTCCGTAGGTCTTAGGTGATTATATATGTCACCTGTGTTTGTATATGTCTGTTAACCCCAATATCGTAATGAAACCCATCCTCACACCTTTCCATTGGTGAACCATAAGTTTGTTTAATGAATCTGTGATTGCCCTTCTCCGTGGAAATATCTGCCCTGGTATCCATTTTTAGGTAACACCTATAAGTGATATGATACGATATGTGTCTTTCACTTTCTGACTTACTACAAGTCATGTGATAACCTCTAGGCTCATCTACGGTGCTGCAAATGGCATTGTGTCCTTTTTTTCCTTGGCTTCTATTCTGCTTTAGCGAGGTCCATTTTCAACACTGTGATTCCCTGAGGGTTGTGGATTAGCTGACGTGGGCAGCCTTATCCTGCCGGCCGGCCCTCCCCAGGTGTGCCTGGTTGAGGTCAATATAAACAGCGCTCCAGGCAGCAATAGCCCCTGAAGCTGTGCCTGCCTCCATATTCTTTGCCCCGTGAGCAGTCTCGGGGCTGTGCTGGTGGGAGGGAGTGAGGGGCCACAGCTTTGTTGGTGGCCCGGTGTGAGTGGAGTTCTGCTGGCCTTTCTGCAGGAGTTGCCAAGCTGCCACCTGTAAAGAAGAGGATGTGTCACCCATACCTCCCGCTGGAATTTCTCTCCGGACAGAGGTGAGGAAGGAAAAAATCAGTGGGGGCCGGGACAGGTGGGGTATCTCTGGCAGGACAATGGAAAGCTTCCGGAAGAGTGCCCTGGGCCAGGACCACCCTGGCTGGCCTGGAGGCACCAAGTTGGCCTGCGTTCTCTCGCTGTTGTGGCTCCACGGCCCTTCCTCTAGTCTTTCAAGCCCTTGTACATATTCAGGTGTTTTACCTGGGAAGGGTGGGAACAGTTCAGCAACAGCTGGCCTGGGGCTCAGCTCACCTTTGTTCAGAGATGCCTCGGCTCGGTCCCCCCGCTTTGCAATGAGGAAGCTCCTTGTGTGGGGTGTGGGTTGCTGGCTGTACGGGAGATGATTCCCCACCTCTGAACAATTTCAATATTGTTTACCGTTGGAGCAAGTGCCCTGATAGTGTTTTTCTCTGTATAACTGGTCGGTTCAGGTTTTTCTTCGTTTATGGTTCAAGTTAGCTTTTATTCCTCTTTTATGTATTTATAGATATAAGCATGGAAATAATTTATTCCTATAAATACATCTGTGTGAAGGGAAGAGCTTTTTTCTGTTTTATTTTTAAATTTTATATTTTAACATTTTGAAATTTAATTTTATTTACTTTTTTATACAGCGGGTTATTATTAGTTATGCATTTTATGCATATACATGTATACAGGTCAATCTCAATCTCCCAACTCGTCCCACCACCACCACCCCATGGCTTCCCACACTTGGTGTCCATACGTTTGTTCTCTACCTCTGTGTCTCTATTTCTTCCCTGCAAACCAGTTCATCTGTACCATTTTTTAGGTTCCACATATATGCATTAATATACAATATTTGTTTTCCCCTTTCTGACTTACTTCATTCTGTATGACTGTCTCTAGATCCATCGATGTCTCTACAAATGACCCAGATTCATTCCTTTTTATGGCCGAGTAATATTCCATTTTATATATGTACCCCATCTTTATCCATTCATCTGTCTTTGGGCATTTAGTTTGCTTCCATTACCTGGCTATTGTAAATAGTGCTGCAATGAACATTGTGGTGAATGTGCCTTTTTGATTTATGGTTTTCTTTGGGTATATGCCCAGAAGTGGAATTGCTGGATCAGATGGTAATTCTATTTCTAGATTTTTTAAGGAAACTCCATAGTGTTCTCCATAGTGACTCTATCAATTTACATTCCCACCAATAGTGGAAGAGGGCTCCTTTTGTCCACACCCTCCCCAGAATTTGTTGTTTGTAGATTTTCTGATGATGCCGATTCTAACAGGTGTGAGGTGATACCTCATTGTAGTTTTGATTTGCATTTCTCTAATAATTAGTGCTCTTGAGCAGCTTCTCATGTGCGCCTTGGCCATCTCTGTGTCTTCTTTGAAGAAACGTCTCTTGAGATCTTCTGCCCATTTCTGTATTGGGAGGATCGTGGGATGGTCAGGCTGTGTGCTGACGCACGTGTCAGTGCCAGCGTAAGGGCCAGGAGTAGGGTACATCATAGGGTAACGTGTAGGGCTGGTGGTGGGTTTCCGTTCCGGGCTAGGGTTAGGGTTAGGGAACGGCAAGGTTTAGGGAACAGGTGAGCATAGGGACACGTGGGAGAGGCAGGCTACGTGCTGACAAACGTGTCAGTGCCAGCGTACGGGTCTGGAGTAAAGTATGGTGTAGGGCTAGTTGTGGGTTTCCATTCCGCGCTAGGGTTAGGGTTAGGGAACGGCAAGGCTTAGGGCACAGCTGAGGGTACAGAAACGTGGGAGGGTCAGGCTATGTGCTGACGCACGTTTCAGTGCCAGTGTACGGGCCAGGATTAGGGTACGGAGTAGGGTAAGGTGTAGGGCTGTTGGTGGGTTTCTGTTCCGGGTTAGGGTTAGGGAACGGCAAGGCTTAGGGCACAGGTAAGGGTACTGAAACGAGGGAGAGGCACGCTACGTGCTGACACACGGGTCAGTGCCAGCGTACGCGCCAGAATTAGGGTACGGCGTAGGGTAAGGTGTAGGGCTGGTGGTGGGTTTCTGTTCCAGGGTAGGGTTAGGGTTAGGGATCGGCAAGGCTTAGGGCACAGGTGAGGGTATGGAAACATGGGAGTGGCAGGCTACGTGCTTACACAAGGGTCAGTTCCAGTGTACGGCCCAGGAGTAGGGTACGGCGTAGGGTAAGGTGTAGGGCTGGTGGTGGGTTTCCGTTTCCGGCTAGGGTTAGGGTTAGGGAATGGCAAGGCTTAGGGCACAGGTGAGGGTACAGAAACGTGGGAGGGTCAGGCTACGTGCTGACGCAAGTGTCAGTGCCAGCGTACGGCCCAGGAATAGGGTATGGCGTAGGGTAAAGTGTAGGGTTAGGGTTAGGGAACGGCAAGGCTTAGGGCACAGGTGAGGGTACGGAAACGTGGGAGGGTCAGGCTACATGCTGAAGCACGGGTCAGTGCCAGGGTGTGGACCAGGAGTAGGGTACGGCGTAGGGTAAGGTGTAAGACTGGTGGTGGGTGTCCATTCCGGGGTTTGATTAGGGTTAGGGAACGTCAAGTTTTAGGGCACAGGTGAGGGTACGGAAACGTGGGAGGGTCAGGCTACCTGCTGACGCATGGGTCAGTGCCAGCGTATGGGCCAGGAGTAGGGTACGGCGTAGGGTAAGGTGTAGGGCTGGTGGTGGGTTTCCGTTCTGGGCTAGGGTTAGGGTTAGGGAACGGCAAGGCTAAGGGCACAGGTGAGGGTACGGAAACTTGGGTGAGGCAGGCTACGTGCTGACGCACGGGTCAGTGCCAGCATACAGGCCAGGAGTAGGGTAAGGCATAGGGTATGGTGTAGGGCTGGTGGTGGGTTTCAGTTCAGGGCTAGGGTTAGGGTTAGTGAACGGCAAGGCTTAGGGCACAGGTGAGGGTACAGAAACGTGTTAGGTTCATGGTGCATGTTGATGCATGGAATAGTGTCATCGTACGCATTAGGATTAGGGTACGGCGTACAGTAAGGTGTACGGATGGCGGTAGGTTTACATTCCGGTGTAGGGTTAGGGATAGCGAATTGCAAGGTATAGGGCACAGGTGATGGTACGGAATTGTGTTAGGTTCAGGGTACGTGTTGACTCACGGGTTAGTGTGAGCGTACGCATGAGGATTAGGGTACCGCATAGAGTAAGGTGTAGGGTTGGTGGTAGGTTTCCGTTCCAGTCTAGGGTTATGTTTAGGGACTGGCAAAGTTTAGGGCACAGGTGAGGGTACGAAACGTGTTAGGGTCAGGGTACGTGTTGATGCACAGGTTAGTGTCAGCATACGAATTAGGATTAGGGTATGGCGTAAGGTAAGGTGTAGGGTTGGTGGTAGTTTTCCGTTCCGGGCTAGGGTTAAGGTAAGGGAACGGCAAGGTTTATGGCAGAGGTGAGGGTACGGAAACGTGTTAGGGTCAGGGTACGTGTTGACGTATGGATTAGGATTAGGGTACGGCTTAGGGTAAGGTGTAGGGCTGATGGTAGGTTTCTGTTCCGGGCTAAGGTTAAGGATAGGCAACGGCAAGGTTTGGGGCACAGCTGAGGGTACGGAAACGTGTTAGTGTCAGGGTACATGTTGACTCACCGGTTAGTGCCAGCGTACGGATTAGGATTAGTGTACCGCGTAGATAAGGTGCACGGTTGGTGGTAGGTTTCCGTTCCAGCCTATGGTTAGGGTTAGGGAAAGTCAAGGTTTCTATTTGTAGGTTTTTTAAGGAAACTCCATACTGTTCTCCATAGTGACTGTATCAATTTACATTCCCAACAATAGTGGAAGAGGGCTCCTTTTGTCCACACCCTCCCCAGAATTTGTTGTCTGTAGATTTTCTGATGATGCTGATTCTAACAGGTGTGAGGTGATACCTCATTGTAGTTTTGATTTGCATTTCTCTAATAATTAGTGCTCTTGAGCAGCTTTTCATGTGCGTCTTAGCCATCTCTGTGTCTTCTTTGAAGAAACGTCTCTTTAGATATTCTGCCCATGTTTGTATTGGGTTGTTTGTTTTTTTAATATTAAGCTGCAGGAGCTGTTTATATATATTGGAGATTAAACCTTTGTCCATTGATTCGTTTGCAACTATTTTCGCCCCTTCTGAGGGATGCCTTTTTCCATTCCCGTGTTTTTAACCAAAAAAGAAAGAAAGACAAAGAAGCAGAACACTAATGTGCGTAAAATATGGCTTTTGAAACGGTCGTTTTGAAATATGGACGTCCTTTGAATTTTTTGGTCGTTATGTGACCCCAGGATTTGTTTTCAGGGCAGGTGTCATTTACAGGCCTGCAATGATTTTGAATATCAACTGACCTTTAGCGCTGGGATTAAAGCTGCTGTTGTGTGAAACGGCCACAAGGTGGCAGCAGTTCTCTCTTTCAAATCAGGTTATTAGTGCAACAGAGCCTCAATGGAAGTCTTGTTCTAGATTGGAATTTAGAATGGAATGTGCCAGGAGAAAGCCCCTCAAGTTTGTCTCACTACTTCTTGTTCGTGTTTTTAATTTAATTTTTTATTTTTTATTACAGCAAGTTTGATTACAATGCTTGGCTTGTTGTAGGTGTGGAAGATGTGGTTCTTTTACACATATACAGATGTCTGTTCTTCCTGGGATCCTTTGCCCATGTACGTTAAGACAGAATGTTGAGTAGTCCTCTCTTTGTATTCCGTAGGTCTTAGGTGATTATATATGTCACCTGTGTTTGTATATGTCTGTTAACCCCAATATCGTAATGAAACCCATCCTCACACCTTTCCATTGGTGAACCATAAGTTTGTTTAATGAATCTGTGATTGCCCTTCTCCGTGGAAATATCTGCCCTGGTATCCATTTTTAGGTAACACCTATAAGTGATATGATACGATATGTGTCTTTCACTTTCTGACTTACTACAAGTCATGTGATAACCTCTAGGCTCATCTACGGTGCTGCAAATGGCATTGTGTCCTTTTTTTCCTTGGCTTCTATTCTGCTTTAGCGAGGTCCATTTTCAACACTGTGATTCCCTGAGGGTTGTGGATTAGCTGACGTGGGCAGCCTTATCCTGCCGGCCGGCCCTCCCCAGGTGTGCCTGGTTGAGGTCAATATAAACAGCGCTCCAGGCAGCAATAGCCCCTGAAGCTGTGCCTGCCTCCATATTCTTTGCCCCGTGAGCAGTCTCGGGGCTGTGCTGGTGGGAGGGAGTGAGGGGCCACAGCTTTGTTGGTGGCCCGGTGTGAGTGGAGTTCTGCTGGCCTTTCTGCAGGAGTTGCCAAGCTGCCACCTGTAAAGAAGAGGATGTGTCACCCATACCTCCCGCTGGAATTTCTCTCCGGACAGAGGTGAGGAAGGAAAAAATCAGTGGGGGCCGGGACAGGTGGGGTATCTCTGGCAGGACAATGGAAAGCTTCCGGAAGAGTGCCCTGGGCCAGGACCACCCTGGCTGGCCTGGAGGCACCAAGTTGGCCTGCGTTCTCTCGCTGTTGTGGCTCCACGGCCCTTCCTCTAGTCTTTCAAGCCCTTGTACATATTCAGGTGTTTTACCTGGGAAGGGTGGGAACAGTTCAGCAACAGCTGGCCTGGGGCTCAGCTCACCTTTGTTCAGAGATGCCTCGGCTCGGTCCCCCCGCTTTGCAATGAGGAAGCTCCTTGTGTGGGGTGTGGGTTGCTGGCTGTACGGGAGATGATTCCCCACCTCTGAACAATTTCAATATTGTTTACCGTTGGAGCAAGTGCCCTGATAGTGTTTTTCTCTGTATAACTGGTCGGTTCAGGTTTTTCTTCGTTTATGGTTCAAGTTAGCTTTTATTCCTCTTTTATGTATTTATAGATATAAGCATGGAAATAATTTATTCCTATAAATACATCTGTGTGAAGGGAAGAGCTTTTTTCTGTTTTATTTTTAAATTTTATATTTTAACATTTTGAAATTTAATTTTATTTACTTTTTTATACAGCGGGTTATTATTAGTTATGCATTTTATGCATATACATGTATACAGGTCAATCTCAATCTCCCAACTCGTCCCACCACCACCACCCCATGGCTTCCCACACTTGGTGTCCATACGTTTGTTCTCTACCTCTGTGTCTCTATTTCTTCCCTGCAAACCAGTTCATCTGTACCATTTTTTAGGTTCCACATATATGCATTAATATACAATATTTGTTTTCCCCTTTCTGACTTACTTCATTCTGTATGACTGTCTCTAGATCCATCGATGTCTCTACAAATGACCCAGATTCATTCCTTTTTATGGCCGAGTAATATTCCATTTTATATATGTACCCCATCTTTATCCATTCATCTGTCTTTGGGCATTTAGTTTGCTTCCATTACCTGGCTATTGTAAATAGTGCTGCAATGAACATTGTGGTGAATGTGCCTTTTTGATTTATGGTTTTCTTTGGGTATATGCCCAGAAGTGGAATTGCTGGATCAGATGGTAATTCTATTTCTAGATTTTTTAAGGAAACTCCATAGTGTTCTCCATAGTGACTCTATCAATTTACATTCCCACCAATAGTGGAAGAGGGCTCCTTTTGTCCACACCCTCCCCAGAATTTGTTGTTTGTAGATTTTCTGATGATGCCGATTCTAACAGGTGTGAGGTGATACCTCATTGTAGTTTTGATTTGCATTTCTCTAATAATTAGTGCTCTTGAGCAGCTTCTCATGTGCGCCTTGGCCATCTCTGTGTCTTCTTTGAAGAAACGTCTCTTGAGATCTTCTGCCCATTTCTGTATTGGGAGGATCGTGGGATGGTCAGGCTGTGTGCTGACGCACGTGTCAGTGCCAGCGTAAGGGCCAGGAGTAGGGTACATCATAGGGTAACGTGTAGGGCTGGTGGTGGGTTTCCGTTCCGGGCTAGGGTTAGGGTTAGGGAACGGCAAGGTTTAGGGAACAGGTGAGCATAGGGACACGTGGGAGAGGCAGGCTACGTGCTGACAAACGTGTCAGTGCCAGCGTACGGGTCTGGAGTAAAGTATGGTGTAGGGCTAGTTGTGGATTTCCATTCCGCGCTAGGGTTAGGGTTAGGGAACGGCAAGGCTTAGGGCACAACTGAGGGTACAGAAACGTGGGAGGGTCAGGCTATGTGCTGACGCACGTTTCAGTGCCAGTGTACGGGCCAGGATTAGGGTACGGAGTAGGGTAAGGTGTAGGGCTGTTGGTGGGTTTCTGTTCCGGGTTAGGGTTAGGGAACGGCAAGGCTTAGGGCACAGGTAAGGGTACTGAAACGAGGGAGAGGCACGCTACGTGCTGACACACGGGTCAGTGCCAGCGTACGCGCCAGAATTAGGGTACGGCGTAGGGTAAGGTGTAGGGCTGGTGGTGGGTTTCTGTTCCAGGGTAGGGTTAGGGTTAGGGATCGGCAAGGCTTAGGGCACAGGTGAGGGTATGGAAACATGGGAGTGGCAGGCTACGTGCTTACACAAGGGTCAGTTCCAGTGTACGGCCCAGGAGTAGGGTACGGCGTAGGGTAAGGTGTAGGGCTGGTGGTGGGTTTCCGTTTCCGGCTAGGGTTAGGGTTAGGGAATGGCAAGGCTTAGGGCACAGGTGAGGGTACAGAAACGTGGGAGGGTCAGGCTACGTGCTGACGCAAGTGTCAGTGCCAGCGTACGGCCCAGGAATAGGGTATGGCGTAGGGTAAAGTGTAGGGTTAGGGTTAGGGAACGGCAAGGCTTAGGGCACAGGTGAGGGTACGGAAACGTGGGAGGGTCAGGCTACATGCTGAAGCACGGGTCAGTGCCAGGGTGTGGACCAGGAGTAGGGTACGGCGTAGGGTAAGGTGTAAGACTGGTGGTGGGTGTCCATTCCGGGGTTTGATTAGGGTTAGGGAACGTCAAGTTTTAGGGCACAGGTGAGGGTACGGAAACGTGGGAGGGTCAGGCTACCTGCTGACGCATGGGTCAGTGCCAGCGTATGGGCCAGGAGTAGGGTACGGCGTAGGGTAAGGTGTAGGGCTGGTGGTGGGTTTCCGTTCTGGGCTAGGGTTAGGGTTAGGGAACGGCAAGGCTAAGGGCACAGGTGAGGGTACGGAAACTTGGGTGAGGCAGGCTACGTGCTGACGCACGGGTCAGTGCCAGCATACAGGCCAGGAGTAGGGTAAGGCATAGGGTATGGTGTAGGGCTGGTGGTGGGTTTCAGTTCAGGGCTAGGGTTAGGGTTAGTGAACGGCAAGGCTTAGGGCACAGGTGAGGGTACAGAAACGTGTTAGGTTCATGGTGCATGTTGATGCATGGAATAGTGTCATCGTACGCATTAGGATTAGGGTACGGCGTAGAGTAAGGTGTACGGATGGCGGTAGGTTTACATTCCGGTGTAGGGTTAGGGATAGCGAATTGCAAGGTATAGGGCACAGGTGATGGTACGGAATTGTGTTAGGTTCAGGGTACGTGTTGACTCACGGGTTAGTGTGAGCGTACGCATGAGGATTAGGGTACCGCTTAGAGTAAGGTGTAGGGTTGGTGGTAGGTTTCCGTTCCAGTCTAGGGTTATGTTTAGGGACTGGCAAAGTTTAGGGCACAGGTGAGGGTACGAAACGTGTTAGGGTCAGGGTACGTGTTGATGCACAGGTTAGTGTCAGCATACGAATTAGGATTAGGGTATGGCGTAAGGTAAGGTGTAGGGTTGGTGGTAGTTTTCCGTTCCGGGCTAGGGTTAAGGTAAGGGAACGGCAAGGTTTATGGCAGAGGTGAGGGTACGGAAACGTGTTAGGGTCAGGGTACGTGTTGACGTATGGATTAGGATTAGGGTACGGCTTAGGGTAAGGTGTAGGGCTGATGGTAGGTTTCTGTTCCGGGCTAAGGTTAAGGATAGGCAACGGCAAGGTTTGGGGCACAGCTGAGGGTACGGAAACGTGTTAGTGTCAGGGTACATGTTGACTCACCGGTTAGTGCCAGCGTACGGATTAGGATTAGTGTACCGCGTAGATAAGGTGCACGGTTGGTGGTAGGTTTCCGTTCCAGCCTATGGTTAGGGTTAGGGAAAGTCAAGGTTTCTATTTGTAGGTTTTTTAAGGAAACTCCATACTGTTCTCCATAGTGACTGTATCAATTTACATTCCCAACAATAGTGGAAGAGGGCTCCTTTTGTCCACACCCTCCCCAGAATTTGTTGTCTGTAGATTTTCTGATGATGCTGATTCTAACAGGTGTGAGGTGATACCTCATTGTAGTTTTGATTTGCATTTCTCTAATAATTAGTGCTCTTGAGCAGCTTTTCATGTGCGTCTTAGCCATCTCTGTGTCTTCCTTGAAGAAACGTCTCTTTAGATATTCTGCCCATGTTTGTATTGGGTTGTTTGTTTTTTTAATATTAAGCTGCAGGAGCTGTTTATATATATTGGAGATTAAACCTTTGTCCATTGATTCGTTTGCAACTATTTTCGCCCCTTCTGAGGGATGCCTTTTTCCATTCCCGTGTTTTTAACCAAAAAAGAAAGAAAGACAAAGAAGCAGAACACTAATGTGCGTAAAATATGGCTTTTGAAACGGTCGTTTTGAAATATGGACGTCCTTTGAATTTTTTGGTCGATATGTGACCCCAGGATTTGTTTTCAGGGCAGGTGTCATTTACAGGCCTGCAATGATTTTGAATATCAACTGACCTTTAGCGCTGAGATTAAAGCTGCTGTTGTGTGAAACGGCCACAAGGTGGCAGCAGTTCTCTCTTTCAAATCAGGTTATTAGTGCAACAGAGCCTCAATGGAAGTCTTGTTCTAGATTGGAATTTAGAATGGAATGTGCCAGGAGAAAGCCCCTCAAGTTTGTCTCACTACTTCTTGTTCGTG